>NC_054501.1:5632502-5926323 GCF_017639515.1 Carcharodon carcharias | reverse complement strand
GTGAAATTGGAGAGACTGTAAGTCAAAGCTTAAGAAAAAGTGATGCGTAAACTGGATTGAAAGAAATGAGAACAGTTTACAGTGTGAATGATGCCATTGGGGTGACAGGAAACCTCAGCTGGTGGCTTTGCTCCGCCCGCTGGTTAGAAAAGGTGAAAAGGCTCGTAGAAACTTCCGGTGCCTCGAATTGGGGCCACGACCTAAATGCAGTTGGTCGGGTTCGCCGAGGCATTTTTCGAAGCGACCTCAATTCCGCTCGTGCGCACAGGGCAGCCTCACCTCGGTGTTAAGACGCTCCCGCTTTGGCCCATCATCCAGGCTGGCACTTTTTGCAATGGGGGGAGGGGGGTGTTGGGTGTGTGCACAGGATAGGGCAACTGTAGGGGATGGACAATAATCAGCAGCCTTGGCAGCAACATCCACATCCCACCATGAATTATGTTGTTTAATAAAAAGAATCAGTCGAACCATAAGGACACAGGAATTCAGAGCTGGAGTAGGCCATTCAGCCCATCGAGCCTGCTCTGTCACTCAGTAAGATCATGGCTGATCTGACTGTAACCTCAGCTCCACTTTCCTGCCTGTTCCTAGTGTTCTGGAGTTAAACAAAGGTAACTACATAGGCACGAGGGCAGATTTGGCCCTAGTGGACTGGGCAGAAAGACTACAAGGTAGGACAGTTGATGAACAGTGGCAGATATTTAAGGAGATATTCAATTCCTCCCAAGTAAAATATATTCTAAAGAGGAAGAAAGCTGCTAAGAGGGGAAAAAACATCCATGGCTAAGCAAGGAGGTTAAAGATAACATAAAGGCAAAAACTAAGGCAAAGCAAATTGCAAAGATCAGTGGCAGGCTGGAAGATTGGGAAAGTTTTAATGATCAACAAAGGGTTACTAAAAAAATAATAAAAAGAGCAAAGGTAAATTATGAAAGAAAACTAGCGCAAGATGTAAACACTGATAGCAAAAGCTTCCACAAGTATATAAAAGGAAAGAGAGTAGCTAAAGTGAATGTTGGTCCCTTGGAGGACCAGAAATGGCAGAGACGCTCAATCAACATTTTGCCTCAGTTTTCACGGTGCAGGACACTAGTACCACCCCAATAGTAACAGGTAGTGCAGAGGGTATCGAGAAGGAGGAACTTAGAACAATCATCATCACTAGAGAAAAAGTACTGAGCAAACTATTGGGATTAAAGGGTAACAAGTCCCCAGGACCTGATGGCCTACATCCCAGTGTCTTAAAGGAAGTGGCAGTGGAGATAGTGGATGCATTGGCTATAATATTCCAAAATTCCCTAGGTTCTGGAAAGACTCCAGTGGATTGGAAAAATGCTAATATAACGCACTTCTTCAAAAAGTGGGGGAGGCAGAAAGTGGGAAACAATAGACCAGTTAGTTTAATGTCTGTCATTGGGAAATTGTTGGAATCCATTATTAAGGAAGTAGTAATGGGCATTTGGAAGGTCAAAATGCAATCCATCAGAGTCAGCATGGTTTTATGAAGAGTAAATCGTGTTTGACTAATTTGCTAGAGTTCTTTGAAGATGTGACAATCAAGTGGATCCTCTAGATTTAGTATATCTGGACTTGCAGATGGCCTTTGATAAGGTGGCAAATAAGAGATTAATACACAAGATAAGATCACATGGAATTAGGGGTAGTACATTAGATTGGATAGAGGATTGGCTAACCAACAGAAAGCAGAGATTCGAGATAAATGGGTACTTTTCTGGATGGCAAGCTGTAACTAGTGGGGTGCCATGGGGTTCGGTCCTTGGGCCCCAACTATTTACAATCTATATTAATGACTTGAATTCAGGGATAGAAGGTACTATAGCTAAATTTGCAGATGACACCAAAATAGGTGGGAAAGTAAGTTGCAATGAAGAAATAAGAAATTTACAAATGGATATGGACAGGTTAGGTGAACGGGCCAAAATTTGGCAGATGGAGTTTAACGTGGATAAGTGTGAGGTTATCCATTTTAGTCAGAAGAATAAAAAGGCGACTTATTACTTAATTGGAGAGAAACTTCAGAATGCTTCAGTGCAGAGGGATCTGGGTGTCCTTGTGCATGAATCGCTGAAAGCTAGTATGCAGGCGGAGCAGGTAATAAGAAAAGCAAATGGAATTTTGGCATTTATTGCTAAAGGAATAGAATATAAAAATAGGGAAGTGTTGTTGCAACTGTACAAGGCATTGGTGAGACCACACCTGGAGTACTGTGCACAGTTTTGGTCCCCTTGAGGAAGGACATAGTTGCACTGGAGACGGTTCAGAGGAGGTTCACTAGATTGATTCCAGAGATGCGGGGCTTGTCTTATGAGGAGAGATTGAGCAGCTTAGACCATTACTCGCCAGAGTTTAGAAGGATGAGAGGAGATCTAATTGAGGTATATAAGATGCTAAAGGGGATAGACAAAGTAGACGTGAGCAGATGTTTCCCCTTGTGGGGCATTCTAGAATGAGAGGCCATAGTTTTAGGCTAAGGGGTGGTAGATTTAAATCAGAGATGAGAAGGAATTACTTTTCTCAAAGGGTGGTGAATTTGCGGAATTCACTACCTTGGAGTGCAGTGGATGCCGGGACCCTGAATAAATTTAAGGAGGAAATAGACAGATTTTTAATTAGTAACAGGTTGAAAGGTTATGGGGAGAGGGTGGGAAATTGGAGTTGAAGCCGAAATGAGATCAGCCATGATCATATTGAATGGCGGGGCAGGCTCGAGGGGCTGAATTGCCTACTCCTAGTTCTTATGTTCTTATGTTTCGCCCCCCAATAACCCTCGACTCCTCTGTCGATCAAAAATTCTGTCTAACTCAGCCTTGATTATATTCAATCAGCCAGCCTCCACTGCTCTCTGGGGGAGAGAATTCCACAAACTGATGACCCGCTAGGAGAAGAAATTCCTTCTCATCTCCGTCTTCAATGGGAGACCACTTGTTCTGAAACTGTCCCTTCCATTCTAGATTCCCCCCAAGAGGGGGAAACATCCTCTCAGCATCCACCCTGTCAAGCCCCCACCCCCCACCATAATCTGATATGTTTCAATAAGGTCACCTCTCATTCTTCTAAACTCCAATGGATACAGACTCAACCTGCTCAACCTTTCCTCATAAGAGAAACCTCTTCATTCCCAGGAATCAGCCGAGCGAACCTTCTCTGAATGGCTTTCAATGCGAGTCTATCCCTCCTTAAGTATGGAGACCAGAACTGTACACAATGCCCCAGGAGCAGTCTCACCAACGCCCTGTACAGTTGTAGCAAGTCTTCCCGACTTCTGTAGTCCATCCCCCTCGCTATAAAGGACAACGTTCCATTTGGCTTCTGAATCGCTTGCTGCACCTGTCAGGTTGCGGCTACATCTGTGAATGAGCGAAACCAGAGCTGCTGGTATTGTGTCTCACCGCGGTGCATCAAATTCTGTCACTTGGCCCTGGGTTGCATTACATACGAAACAGGAGGGGTTTAGCTGGCCCATCAAGCCAGCCCTGTACCATGATGGCAAAAGCTTTGGGACTAAACACTTACCCCGCCCCCTACTGGAGCTATGTAACTACTAGGAGAGGCAAACAAAAGCAAGGGCAGGACCCAGAAGGGAAAACAAATTTGGCTGGAAAATTCCTCTCCAACACCCGTCAGGTGATCGTAACCAACTCAGGAGATCACAATGGGAGCCAGTGGTGTAGTGGTAATATCACTAGATGAGTAATCCAGAGGACCAGGGTAATGCCCTGGGCACACTGGTTCAAATCCCATCACGGCAGCTGGTGGAATTTTGCAAGGTGCTGTCTAAGGAGCCTTGGTGAATTTCTGTGTACCATCTACGAGATGCACTACAGGAACTCACCTCCATAGACAGCACCTTCCAAACCCAAGACCTCTACCATCTAGAAGGACAAGGGCAGCAGGTACATGGGAACACCACCACCTCGAAATTCCCCTCCGAGCCACTCACCATCCTGACTTGGAAATATATCGGCCATTACTTCACTGTCGCTGGGTCAGAATCCTGGAACTCCCTCCCTCACGGCTCTGTGGGTGTACCTACAGTACATGGACTCCTGTAGTTCAAGAAGGCAGCTCACCACCAACCTCCCAAAGGGCCATTAGGGATGGGCATTAAATACTGGCTTAGCCAGCGATGCCCACATCCTGTGATCAATAAATCTGTAATTAGAAGCCAGTCTCAGTGACGGTGACCGTGAAACTATCATCGATTGTTGGAAAAACCCACCTGGTTCTCTAATGTCCTTTAGGGAAGGAAGTCTGTTGTCCTTACCCGGTCTGGCCTACACGTGACCCCAGGCCCACAGCAATGTGGTTGACCTCTGATTGCCCTCTGAAATGGCCCTTGCAAGACATTCAGTTTGAGGGCAATTAGGGATGGGCAATAAATGCTGGCCTCACCAGCGACGCTTACATTGCGTGAAAGAATAACAAGGTCTAAGTGTTATACATAAAGTCGCCGATGTTTTATATGACAGAGCCTCACAAACCCAGCCCCCAAAGTCAGGAATCAGTCCCCTCCTTCTTGCTTCCAACCCGTCAGCCCCCCAACCCCAGGCCCTCTCGGCCCAGCTGACACTGTACAGAACCCCCTAATTGGCATCTCAGATTGGGTTCTTAAGCAAGCCACTGGGCAACAGTGAGGCTGCCCTGGGCCTTCAGCAGAAGCATCACTCCACCTCAATCAGTAAACACCATGGCCCGGAACAGCCCTCAGCCTGCTGTCACTGCCAAGTGGACGGGTTGAGTGGGCCTGCAAGGCATCACAACAAGCATTGCTGGCTGGGCCCAGCATTTATTGCCCTTGGAGAAGGTGGTGGTGAGCCACCTTCTTGAACCACTGCGGTCCTTGCGGTGGAGGTACACCCATAGTTCTGTTAGGGAGGGAGTTCCAGGATTTTGGCCCAGCGACAGAGAAGGAACAGCCGATATATTTCCAAGTCAGGATGGTGAGTGGCTCAGAGGGGTGGTGTTCCTCCAGGTGGTGGTGTTCCTATGTTTCTGCTGCCCTTGTCCTTCTAGATGGTAAAAGTCATGGGTTTGGGCAGCACTGTCAAAGGAGCCTTGGTGAGTTCCTGCAGAGCATCTTGTAGATGGTACACACTGCTGCCACTGTGCATCAGTGGTGGAGGGAGTGAATGTTTAAGGTGGTAGATTTGTTTTTTATTTGTTCATGGCATGCAGGCTTTGCTGGCTAGGCCAGCATTTATTGCCCATCCCTTGTTCAGGGAGCATTTTAAGAGTCCACCATGTGCTGTGGGTTTGGATGTACACATGTAAGGACAGCAGATTTCTTTTCCTAAAGGACATTAGTGAACCAGATGGGTTTTTATAACATGGTCAACATCAGACTTTTAATTGGAGATTTTTATTGAATTCAAATTTCACTTTCTGCCATGGTGAGATTCAAACATGGGTATCCAGAGCATTTTCCTGGATCTCTAGAATACCAATCTAGTGACAATACCACTATACCACCGTATGTTGCTATTGTCAGTCTGCTCCCTTGGTCCTGGACTTCTTTCTGGCACCATCCTGTCTTTCATGACACACTCTGTCCCAGAACTGCAACATTGTATTTACCTCTCATCCTGTCCCAGTGGGCATGCCTTTCAACCTGCAGCTGTTGTAATTCTAATCGACAGTCCAACAGAAACTAAAAGGATATGTTCCTTACAACAGCCCGACAGAAATAAAAAGATATGTCCCTTACAAAACGCCCTAAGCTGAATCAATACTTTCAAAAGGGAGTTGAACAGTTTCTCGAGGATGAGGAGCTTCCAGGGTTACGGACAATAGAGGAAGGTGGGACCAGCGCTGTGAGTTTTTAATGATTGCAGGTGGGATCTTGTCTCAGTTGGGGGCAGCAGTGTTCGTCGCTAGAGGAATCAAGCTGCGTGCGAGCAAGAGGCACATTGGACCTGATCAGCGGGTGGTGGAAGGCTTGGGGAATTTTAGTTAGGCACGTGTCTCCGCACGTTGTTTAGGGAGGGTCTCTGAACTGTTGCGCTCAGAACTGACATCTCATTACTTCCTCGCAGGTGGTGAGGGGCAGGCGGTGACACCTTCACCAGCCTTTGCCAACTCGCAAAACACACATCGCATGGTGAGGGATGAATAGATTCTGGATTTATTGCATAGGATGAGGCCAGCTGGCACAATCGGATATTTTCCAAACATTCAATGGGCCCAGAGCTCTGAGTTGCAGAGGGATCTGGGTGTCCTACTGCATGAATCACAGAAGGCTCATGTGCAGGCACAGCAAGTCATTAGGAAAGCTAATAGAATGATAGCATTTATTGTGAGCTAAATTGAACACAAAAGTAGGGAGGTTTTGCTTCAGTTGTACAGGGCACTGGTGAGACCACATTTGGAGTATCGTGTACAGTATTGGTCACCTTATTTAAGGAAGGATGTAAATGCGTTAGAAGCAGGTCAGAGAAGGTTTACCAGAGTAATACCTGGAATGGGTGGATTGTCTTATGAGGAAAGATTGGTCAGGCTAGGCTTGTATCCGTTAGAGTTTAGAAGAGTAAGAGGCTACTTGATTGAAACCTTTAAGATCCTGAGTGGTCTTGACAGGGTGGATGTAGAGAGGACATTTCCTCTTGTGGGAGAATCTAGAACGTGGGATCACTGTTTAAATGTAAGGGTTCACCCATTTAGGACGGAGATGAGGAGAAATCTTGTCTCTCAGAGGTTCGAGTGCCTTTGGAACTTTCTTCCTCAAATGACAGTGGAAGCAGAGTCTTTGAATATTTTTAAGGCATAGGTGGATAGATTCTGAATTAACAAGGGGGTGAAAGGTTATCGGGGGGTTGGCAGGAATGTGGGGTTGAGGTTATAATCAGATCAGCCATGATATTGAATGGCGGAGCAGGCTCAAGGGGCTGAGTGGCCTACTCCTGTTCCTAGTTCATACGTTCATATGTGCAAGATATTCCCAATTTATTGTTCAATAGCCACCCACAGTATATTTTACTCATTGTTTATAAATGCTTTCTTCCAGTTTTATCCATGTAGCATACCCTGCCCCAGCTGTCTCGAAGGCGTTGAATTCCATTACGATACTGGGTCCAATAGAATCTCTCCCGGGTGATCCATTTATACAAACAAGGGTTGTATTCCCCAGAATTTAGAAGATTCAGGGAGTGATTTAATCAAAGTTTTCAGGACATTAAGGGGAACTGAGAGTGTTGACAGAGGGAAACTGTTTCCCGCTGGTTGGGGAAGCCTGGGATGAGAGGGCAGAGTCCAAAAATGAGAGTGAAATGAGGAAAGACTTCTACACACAAAGGGTGGTCGAGTTTGGAACTCTCTTCACCAAATGGCAATTAATGCCGGGTCAGTTAATTTTAAACTGAGATTGAGAGATTTTTGTTAGCCAAAGGTATTAAGGGATTTGGGGCAAAGGTGGGTATCTGGATATAGGTCACAGATCAGCCGTGATCTTGTTGAATGGGGGAATAGACCTGAGGGGCTGAATGGCCTCCTGTGTTCTCAGTCTTCGACTCTGCGCTCAAAACGCATGTGAAGGCAGCAGAATCAACCATAGTCTTCAGCTGCCGTCCACAGATGTGAGCATCTCTGGGCAGTTAAACAGAATCACCGAATTGCTACGTCACGGGGAGCAAGCCATTTGGCTCATCGTGTCTGCACTGGCTCTCCGCATGAGCAATTCAACTGGTGCCATCCCATGTCTTCTCCCCGTAACCCTGCACATTCTTCCTTTTCAGATAATGAACCATTTCCCCTTCGGAAAGCTTTGATTGATCCTGCCTCCTCCACATTCTCAGGCAGCACATTCCAGATCCTAACCACTCACTGCATGAAAAAGTTTCTCCTTGTGTCACCATTGCTTCTTTTAACAACCGCCTTAAATCTGTGTCCCTTTGGTTTTCAATCCTTCCGCCAACGGGAACAGTTTCTCCCTATCTACTCTGTCCCAGATCCTCTTGAGATTTTGAACACCTCTATCAAATCTCCTCTCAACTTTCTCTTCTCAAGGAGAATACTCCCAACTTCTCCAATCCATCCACGGAACTCCCTCAGTACCATCTCCTGTACCAGGGAAGGCACAGGAGATTTACCAGAATGGTTCCCGGGGATGAGGGGACCTCAGTTCATGTGGAAGGACTGGAGAAGCTGGGATTGTTCTCCTTGGTGCAGAGAAGGTTAAAGGGGAGATTGAATCGAGGCATCCAAAATCATGAAAGGTTTCAATTGAGTAAATAAGGAGAAACTGTTTCCAGTGGCAGGAGGGGCAGCAACCAAAGGGGGACACAGATTGAAGAGAATTGGTAGAAGAACCAGAGGGGGAAATGAGGAGAATTTTTTTGACGCAGCGAGTTGTTGTGATCTGGAAGGCGCTGCCTGAAAGGGCAGTGGAAGCAGATTCACGGTCAAACAGGGGAAATTGAATAAATACTTGAAGGGGAAAAATTTTATCCATGGAGAATAGGGGACCAATTGGATGGCTCTTTCAAACAGAAAGCACAGGCACGATGAGCTGAATGACCTCCTTCTGTGCTGTGCCAGCCAACGATTCTATGTTACTCAAGTTCCTCATCCCTGGAATGAGGAAGTGCTTCCAAACCTCAAAGTGGCAGGGAGAGAGAGAAGGGCAGAATGTTAAACCACACACACACACACACACACACACACACACACATACATAAATACACACACTACTTACAAAGTCTAAAATTAACAATAAATCAGTATCACGTTTGCAGAAATTATGTAATTTTTTATTTGAAGGGAACACAGTTTTGAGGAACAAGAGTGTGTGTGTGAGATCAGATTAGGACACAGATTGGCTCAACATTCTGCTGGTTGGTTTGGATCACTCCGATCCACACGGGTCCCTTCATCTTGTGCCCCTTCTCCATTCAGCATCGAGTCCTGTGGCTCCTCCGCAGCTATGGTTTGCTGATCCCTGGACCCCACCTTGTTTGTGACAAAAGATATTTGTAGTGCTGGGTGTCTTCCAAACCGAGCACCCAGCCATCAGACTCAATATGCTGCCCACCCGCCATTCTCCCCTGCTGCTTTAAGGGCTGTAGTTTCCATGGGCCTCAGATAGCACACCCTGGCAGCTGTTCTTCATGCATGTGGTACATCTCGGTAGGCTAATCGACCTTGGAGTTAGCACTGTAGCCAAACCGAATCTGTCCCAAACGGATAGGGCTTACTGGCAAAGAGATCAGGGAACCAGGATGTCTGAAACCTCCTTAGTCCAGGGGTATTGAAGCACACGGTTAGATACAGTGTAAAGCTCTCTCTACACCGTCCCCATGAAACACTCCCAGGACAGATACAGCATGGGGTTAGATACGGTATAAAGCTGCCTCTACACCGTCCCCATCAAACACTCCCAGGACAGGTACAGCACGGGGTTAGATACAGAGTAAAGCTCCCTCTACACCATCCCCATCAAACACTCCCAGGACAGGTACAGCACGGGGTTAGATACAGAGTAAAGCTCCCTCTACACCGTCCCCATCAAACACTCCCAGGACAGGTACAGCACGGGTTTTGATAAAGTTTAAAGCTCCCTCTACACCGTTCTCATCGAACACTCCCAGGACAGGTACAGCACGGGATTAAATACAGAGTAACGCTCCCTTTATACTGTCCCCATCAAACACTCCCAGGGCAGGTACAGCATGGCATTAGATACAGAGTAAAACTTCCTCTACACCGTCCCCATCAAACACTCCCAGGACAGGTACAGCACGGGGTTAGGTACAGAGTAAAGCTCCCTCTACACCGTCCCCATCAAATTTTCAACTGAGAACAGAGTTCTTTACTGCCCTCGTTCAAGTTTTACCCTACCCCATGCAGTCTGGTGTGAGATTTGAGCAATCAATACAAACTACCTCAAACTCATTCCACCGTGAACAGTTTAATTTCTCCTGTGCTGATTGTTGCCGGTGCTGAGCATAGTTCATTAACAAAGAGGAGTTTGGAGAGAAACACATTTCTCAGCAATGGTTATTGGCTGGAAGGTCAGAGATATCCGCCCCCAGAGACAATTAGATCGATTTACCTCATTTCCCTGCTTGTAGAAAATCAGGCAGAGGCCAGTCATCATCCCCAGGGCACCAATCACAAAGCCGACTGTGCAGATTGCAATCTGTACTGGGTTTTTATGATTGTCTGACGCTGTTGCCTCTGTAAATCGAAGGGTATTAGTTAGTTTAATTTAGTTAGTTTGATTCTGTATGTGTATGTAATATGTGTGCGTTTGTATGAGTCTGTGTGTACATGTTTGTGTGTGTGCATTGTTTGTGTATGTGTGTGTGTGCCTGACTGTGTTTGTGACTGAGCAGATTTGTGAGTGTGTGTGTATGTCTGTGACTGCGATTGTGTGTTTGTGACTGTGTGTGTGTGTGTAACTGTTTGTGACTGTGTGAATGCGTGACTGTGTTTGTGACTGAGCATGTTTGTGACTGTGTGTGTATGCGTGACTGTGTTTGTGACTGAGCATGTTTTTGTCTGTGTGTGTGTATGTGTATGTGTATTTGTGCGTGACTGTGTTTGTGACTGAGCATGTTTTTGTCTGTGTGTGTGTGCTTGTCCGTGACTGTGTTTGTGACTAAGCATGATTTTGACTCTGTGTGTGTGTGTATGTGTATGTGTATTTGTGCGTGACTGTGTTTGTGACTGAGCATGTTTGTGACTGTGTGGGCAGAATTTTACGGCCCCGTCACCACGGGGACAGGGCCGTAAAATGTGGCGGGCGGTCATAAATGCCATTGACAACAGCGGGAACGTAAAATCCCCGCTGTCATAAAATTCTGCCGTGTGTGTGTGTGTGTGTGTGTGTGTGTATTTGTGCGCGACTGTGCTTGTGATTGTGTGTGTGTGTGTGCATGCGTGACTGTTTTTGTGACTGAGCATATTTTTGACTGTGTGTGTTTGTTTGTGCGTGACTGTGTTTGTGACTGAGCGTGTTTGTGACTGTGTGTGTGTATGTGTTTGTTTGTGACTGTGTTTGTAACTAAGCGTGTTTGTGCCTGTGTGTGTTTGTTTGTGACTGTGTTTGTGACTAAGCGTGTTTGTGACTGTGTGTGTGCGTGCGTGACTTTGTTTGTGACTGAGCGTCTTTGTGACTGTGTGACTAAGCATGTTTGTGACCGTGTGTGTGTGCGTGCGTGACTGTGTTTGAGACTGTGTGTGTTTATTTGTGACTGTATTTGTGACTAACTGTGTTTGTGACTGTGTGTGCGTGCGTGACTTTGTTTGAGACTATATGTGTGTTTGTTTGTGACTGTGTTTGTGACTAATCATGTTTGTGACTGTGTGTGTACGTGTGTGACTGTGATTGAGACTGTGTGGTGTTTGTTTGTGACTGTGTTTGTGACTGAGTGTGTTTGTGACCGTGTGTGTGTGCGTGACTGTGTGTGTGTGTGTTTGTTTGTGACTGTGTTTTTTCAAAAACCTCATCCATGGACGGGATAAAAAGGGTCAGCAGCATTGCCAGCATGAGAAGTGGGGAGTTTGGTAGATAGTTTGCTGCTGGTGACTTATTGGTATATAGCAGCCTCTGTTTGGGGCTTCATTGTTAGCATTTCCAGACTTCAATTGAGGAGTCCTTGGTGTCTCTAAGGATCCTGGAGAATTCAGATCATGCGGACCCTTCCAGGTATCAGACATCCTCTTGTTACCCTGGTAATGGATATTGTGGTCTCCGCTGGAGGCACCTCCTCTGAGGAGGAAGAGAGGGGCAGAAGGGGGAGGAGGCCAGGTGTCGATATTCAGCCTCCAGGGGAGCGACCTGTGGGATGAGAGGTGCAGGCACAGGGGGTGCAGGACCAGCAGGTAGTCCAAGGCAGAAGGGGCTGCAGAAGATGCCACTATCCTGCTGCTAGGGTTTACAGGCGGTGATGCAGCTACCTCTATATGTCGGAGGTGCAATGCCGAAGGAGGCTCCGCCTCTCAAGGAAGACCGTGACCTCCGTTTGCCAGATGATTGGGTCTGAGATCATCTCCGGTTGTGTGGGTGGACACCCCAAGCCAATGGCTCTGAAGGCCACAGTGCTCCTCAACTTCTATGCCTCTGGCTCTTTCCAGGGGTCAGTGGGGAATCTGTGTGGAGTCTCCCAATCAGCTGTTCACAGTTGCGTGAAGCTGGTGAGAGAAGCTCTGATCAGGTGGGCACTGACAGTTATTCATTTCAGTACGAACGAGGCCAGCCAGGTTGAGTGAGCCAGAGGCTTTGCAATGATTGCTAGGTTCACCTGCATCCAGGGTACCATCGACTGCACACACGTGGCCATCAAGGCACCAGTGGGTCAGCCGGACATATTGATGTAGCTGCACTGCCACCTGTAAACCCTGGCAGCAGGATAGTGGCATCCACTGAGGCCCCTTCCGCTGTGGGATACCTGCTGGCTCTATGCCCGCTGTGCCCGCACCTTTCCTCCCACAGGTCGCTCCCCCACAGAAGCTGCATTGGGCTAGCAGGCCTCCTCTCCCTTCTGCCCCTCTCTTCCTCTTCAGAGGAGGTGCCTCCAGCGGGGAGCACAATCCCTATTGCCAGGGTCACACCTGGAAGGGTCTATACGGTCAAAATCCTCCAAGAGCCTTGAAAACATCAAGGAGTCCTCAAATGCAGCCTGGAAATGCTACCAATGAAGCCCTGGACAGAGATGAAGTTGCCAAGTACCAATAAGGAACCGGCAGCAAACTACCTACCAAAGTCCTCACACTGGCAATGCTGCTAACCCTTTTTATCCCGTCCTTGGATGAGGTTTTGCAAAAATGTTGGCTGCCCACCTACCCGTGCAACGAGCGCGAAATCGCAGGCAACGTGAAACCTTGGTCAATTGCCTTTTTAATGGCCTGAAGCGGCCTTCTAATTGATGATGGGCACGGCTCCGACTCCCATGTGCGCTCACTGAGCAAAATATCGTGTGAGCGCAGGATGACGTCAGGATGCCCACCTGATGTCATCGCGCACTATTTTACACCCAATCACGTCGGGCGGGGACTCGTCTGCAAGATGTAAAATTCTGCCCCCTGTGTGTATGTCTTTGACTGTGTGTGTGTTTGTGATTGTGTGTGTCTGTGACTGTGTGTGTTTGTGACTGTGTATGTCTTTGACTGTGTGTGTTTGTGACTGTGTGTGTTTGTGACTGTGTGTGTTTGTGATTGTGTGTGTTTATGACTGTGTGTGTCTTTGACTGTGTTTGTGTTTGTAACTGTGTGTGTTTATGACTGTGTGTGTCTGTGACTGTGTATGTCTTTGACTATGTATGTGTTTGTGATGGCGTGAGTTTGTGACTATGTGTGTGCCTGTGACTGCATGTTATGAGTGTGTGTGTCTGTGATTGTGTGTGCGTTTACGACTGTGTGCATATATATGACAGTGTGTATCTTTGTGACTGTGTTTGTGATAGTGTGTGTTTATGACTGTGTGTTTCTGTGATTGTGTGTGTGTGTTTGTGACTGTGTGTGTGGTGTGTGTGTGTGTCTGTCTCTGACCGTGTCTACCTTCACCTCTGCTGTTGTGAATAGGTCTGAAACCCCTGTCTGCCCTGTGTGTATCTGTCTTTCAGTGTGTTTTTACCGGCTGTCAATGTCTGCCTGTGTATCTTTCCATCAGTCTGTGTCTATCTGTCTCAGTCTGCACCTGTCTGCCTCGCAGTCTATGTCTGTCCATTCGTCTCTGCCTGTCTGTCAGTCTGTAAATGTCTGTCTGTCAGTTTGTGCCTTGTCTGTCAGTTACTGTGTCGCACTGTTAATGACATACTGTATCCCACTGTGAATGATGGACTTTACCCAAATGTTAATGATCAGTGTACCCCAGTGTAAATGATCAGTATATCCCAGTGTTAATGATGGATTGTACCCCGGTGCTAATGTTCAGTGAACCCCAGTGCTAATGATCAGTGTATCCCAGTGCTAAGGTTCAGTGTATCCCAGTGCTAAGGTTCAGTGTATCCCAGTGTTAATGATCAGTGTGCCCCAGTGTTAATGGTCAGTGTATCCCAGTGTTAATGATTACTTTATCCCAGTGTTAACGATCAGTATATCCCAGTGTTAATGACAGACTGTACGCCAGTGTTAATGATGGATTGTATTCCAGTGTTAATGATCAGTGTACCCCAGTGTTGATGATGGACTGCACCCCAGTGTTAATGATCAGGGTACCCCAGTGTTAATGATCAGTGTATCCCAGTGTAAATAAGTGTACCCCAGTGTTAATGATCAGTATATCCCAGTGTTAATGATCAGCATACCGCAGTGTTAATGATAACTGTATCCAAGTGCTAATGATGGACTGTACCCCAGTGTTAATGATGATCTGTACCCCAGTGCTAATGATGGTCTGTACCCCAGTGTTAATGATCAGGGTACCCCAGTGTTAATGATGGTCTGTACCCCAGTATTAATGATAAGTGTACCGCAGTGTTAATGATCAGTGTACCCCAGTGTTAATGATGGAATGTACCCCAGTGTTAATGATCAGCATACTCCAGTGTTAATGATCAGTGTACTGCAGTGTTAATGATCAGTGTACCCCAGTGTTAATGATGGTCTGTACCCCAGTATTAATGATAAGTGTACCGCAGTGTTAATGATCAGTGTACCGCAGTGTTAATGATCAGTGTACCCCAGTGTTAATGATGATCTGTACCCCAGTGTTAATGATGGTCTGTACCCCAGTATTAATGATAAGTGTACCGCAGTGTTAATGATCAGTGTACCCCAGTTTTAATGATGGACTGTACCCCAGTAGGCTCGGAACTGCTCCTTGGTGACTAGCTCCACCACACACGAATACTTGTCCCCGACAGCAGGCTCAATTTGCACATATTTCAAGATTTGAAACATCCAGCTGTTGTCGAAGGTGAACTGCGAGGACCTCACTTGCCCAGATAGGGGCTGATCGTTCTTCAGGAAGGACACATGGGCCACTGGCGGAAACAGATGACTCACAAAACAATTCAGGGTGTTCTTCCCCCCTAAGGTGAAGGGTTCACCCGGATAAAGCAACACTATGGGGTCGTCTGGAAGGCACAAGGTTAAAAACTTGAAAGGGGGTGTTAGCAGCAGAGCTCGCATCTTCAAAATTAAGCAGATCGCCCCCTCCAACTAGACAGAACAGGAAGACTTTGACCATTCAGCGAGATCATGTCTGATCTGTCACCTACCTCCACCTACCTGCCTTCGCCCAGTATCCCTTAAAACCTTTGGTTCGCAAATATCTCTCAATCTCACAGATTTAAAATTAACAATTGACCCGGCATCAATGGCCATTTGGGGAAGAGAGTTTCAAACTCCAACCACCCTTTGTGTGTAGGAGTTTTTCCTCACTTCACTCCTGAAGGGTCTACCTCTCATTTTCAGACTCTGCCCCCTTGTCCCAGACTACCCCACCCCCCCGACCAGCGAGAAACGATCCCTCTCAATCGGAGCTATCAGTTCCCATGAATATCTCGAAAACTTTGTTCAGATCACCCCCTTAATCTTCTCAATTCCAGGGAATATGAGCATAGTTTCTGATACCTCTCCTCAGAATTTAACCCTTGGAATCCAGGGATCATTCTGGTCAATCAACACAGAACCCTCTCCGAGGTCAGCAAAACTTTCCGAAGGTGTGATGCCCACAACTGCTCACAGTGACTCCAGGTGTGGCCTAAAATGGAGTTAGGTTGTAGATCAGCCATGATTGGATTGAATGGTGATGCAGGCTCAAGGGGCTGAATGGCCTCCCCTGTTCCTTGACTCGTGTCCCGAGCCTAGTGCCTCACCATCTTGGAGCTCCCGGGATGTTCCAATAAGTAAGGGAGGAGGATTGAGAACTGAGCATAAAGCAGGCGATGGGGTGGATGGGATATCTCAAACTGAGACAAATATGGGCGGAAGGGCCTGTTTCTGTGCTGTATAACTCTATGAGGGGGAGCATGAGGTAATTGAGAAAGGAATCATAGAATTAAAGACTGGTCACCTGACAGTACAGCATTTGAGGCTTGCCGAGAAAAGAAACATGCTGTCAAAGCTTTTTCTCTTGGACTCACCAGGACAGAAGCAAGAATGCCAAATTTCTGAGGGAGCAACAATTTATACTGCATGAGAATAGGGTGCTGATTGGCTGGAAAGTCAATTCTTATTGGTCAAGGTGTTGCCATGGAGAATGCACCAGGGAGCTTTTGTCCCTCACACTTTTATTTAATTCGAAAAAGGTGCCATGGCTGGACATGTTCCTTCAGTCTGCAGAGGGCAGGTCCCTGCATATGAATATATGTAGCTTCTAGCATGTGCATGTGCGAATCCCACTGATAATTTAAAAATGGTCATTGGTGTAGTTCTTAGTGTCATTCTTTGTTCTCTCTCCCCTTTGAAATTTGGCATTCTTCCATCTATCCTGATGATTGTGAGACAAAAAGTTTCAACATCATGTCTCTTTTTCACCAATGCTCATATTCCGTACCACCAAGTGACTATTCGAATTACCGTTTTGTTCCTCCGGGATGCGGTTCGCCATTTCGTTGAGAAGGATTTCATTCAATGTCAGATAGCTCTGGTATTTCTGGATGAGATTGTTTGACTCAGCATGGAGCGCATTCAGCGCCTCAATAAGGAACACACTGTTGGACTCGGTGCTGTTATGGTAGGCGAGGGTCATGTCATCAGTGGTCGAGGTGACAATGGAGGTCCGGCTGTCAGAGACGCTGAAAATCATCCCCCGCACTCTTTGCTCTGCTAGAAGTGAAAAATAATTGGGATCAGCTTCAGGAGATGGTAACTTACTGTGGATGTCACTGGGCTCATAATCCAGAGCCATGGTTTTATGGCTCCCCCCCACTTGCGAACCCGGTGGCACTGCTGGTGATATGCAGCACGTGACCTGTCTGCCACGTACCCACCCACTCCGAGCTGTCTCTTATCTTATGGAGGGGTGGGGGGTGGGGTGGTGGTGGGTGGGGGCAGTGGAGGTGTGGGGCCCCCTGGACCTGTTGAGGCTCTTGACCTGGCCACTCCATGGGCATCATCCAAGACAAAGCAGCCCTGCTTGTTCGACACCCCATCCACACCTTTAACATTCACTCCCTCCGACACACAGGTGCAGCAGTGTGTGTACCATCGACAAGATGCACTGCAGCAACTCACCAAGGCTCCTGTGACAGTACCGCCCAAACACGCGACCACTACCACTTAGAAGGACAAAGGCAGCAGACACATGGGAACACTATCGCCTGTGAGCTACCCTCCGAGCCACTCACCATCTGACTTGGAAATACATCAGCCGTTCCTCCGCTGTTGCTGGGTCAAAATCCTGGAACTCCCTCCCTAGTAGTGCTGTGGGTGTACCTACAGCACAGGGATTGCAGTAGTTCAAGAAGGCGACTCACCACCACCTTCTCAAGGTCAATAGGGGGTGGCAATAGTTGCTCGTCTAGCCAGCGATGCCCACATCCCATGAAAGAATAAAAAAAACACCGGCCTTCATAACCTCCTCTTCGAGGACTGGCTGTAGCCTTAGCAGTGAGCACCGCTCAAACGTGGCGCTGCTGGGACTATAGTTCTGTCAGCCAATCAGGTTGGCCAGCAACTGCCTTACAATGGCTCCCCTCCCCAGGTTTGGGGGGGGGGGGGGGGGGGGGGGGGGGGATGGGGGTGGTGGTGAGGTAATGGCCTCAAACTTAGACAATGAAAGCCTCATGGAGTGTTCAACGGCTGCCAGGATCAGCGAGGTAGCGTCCCCATTGACTCTGTGGGTGATGGCGCGGGACCCATTCAAAAAATCCTGCCCATGAATTCAAATCCCACCATGGCAGCTGGGGAGATGTAAATGAAATTCATTAATAAACCCAGAATTTAAAAAGCTGATATAATCATGAGATTACTGGATTGGTGTAAAAACCCCATCTGGTTCACTGTCCCTTCAGGTAAGGAAATCTGCCATCCTTACCCAGTCTGGCCTACATGTGACTCCAGGCCACAGCAATGTGGCTGACTCTTAATTGGCCCCTCTGAAGTGGCCCTAGTGAGACACTCAGTTCAAGAAGCAACTTGGGATGGGCAGCAAATGCCGGTTCGCCAGCGACACTTACATCCCAAGAAGGAATAGAAAATAAACACACAAGCATAAGTAAGGGACTCTGAAAACGCCAGGAATGGTCCAGAGCCAAGGCAGCGACAGTGGCGAGGGAAACAGGGTTAACATTCAAGCTCGAAGACCTTACATTGGAGCTGGGGAAAGAGAGGTGACAGGTTTCAAAGAAATACAGAGGGGTGGGGAGGGGTAGGAAGAACAAAAGTGAAGGTCTGGAATAGGGAGAGAAGACTGGAGAGATTAAATGACAAATGGGAGGAGGGCGCAAGGGCAAAAAAGATGGTAATGAGACAAAATAGAAACGGATGATAGATCTAGAGGAGGTGTAAACGGGAAACATAGAATCATCACCAACAGCCACCGCCCAAAGAATGGGAATAGAGATTATGATCTAAAATTGTTGAACTCAATGTTGAGTCCAGGAGGCTGTAAAGCGACTAATCAAAAGATGAGGTGTTACTCCTTGAGCTTCATTGGAATGGCGCCACAGTCCGAGGGCAGGGAGGTCAGAGTCAGAACGGCACCGCAGACCGAGGACATGGAAATAAGAGTCAGAACAACGCCGCAGGCCGAGGGCAGGGAGGTCAGAATCAGAATGGCGCTGCAGACCGAGGGCAGGGAGGTCAGAGTCAGAGTGAGGTGGAAAATTAAAGAGACAGGCAACCAGAATTTCAGGGTGACGCTTGTGGACTGAACATAAGTGTGGAGATTGGAAGCAAAGTTGATTGAAATGTTCCGGTTCAGGGCCAGCACAGGAAGCGGCTGTCATCAATGTACTGGAAGAAGAAGTGAGGGTGTGGTTGGGCGGGGGGGTGGGGGGGTGGGGGGGTGGGTGGCTGAGTGAGACTGGAACAGAAAAGAAAAGGGAAGGGGATTGGCTGGTTTCCCTGCTGCTATGAATGCTAGGTAAAGGACACCCACATTATCCTGAAAATAATGCAGAATAAAGACAGCTGGTGCAGGTCCGTTGGGTTACCGTCGTATATAAGGAACGCTGCACCAAGGAATTCAATTGTGATGATTTATTTGCACACTGGCAGAATGAAATAATCAGAATGAAATATGTGCTTTAGATATTAATAGAACTATTGTGTTCCCTCAGCTATTGTAGTTAATAAATTAAATAACATAGGTGCAATCTGTCATATTCAGACATTCATGCTTTAGCTTATTAATCAAAGATGGTTTGGAATATCTTATAAAATATAACGATTCCACTTTGAAAATCATGAGGGGCCTGGGACAGAGTAGATAGGGAGAAACTTGGTGGAAGAATCGAGAACCAGAGGAGACAGATTTAAGGCGATTGGCAAAAGAAAGTTTGGTTGAGTGGGCGGAAGAGTGGCAAATGGATTTAATCAAGAGAAGTGTGAGATAATGCATTTGGGGGGGGTCAAAAAAAACAAGGGACTACTCAATAAACGGGAGGATATTGAGAGAGGTTGAGGAAGTGAGAGGCCTTGGAGTGCATGTCTGCAGGTCCCTGAAGGTGGCAGGACAGGTGGACAAAGTGATCAAGAAAGCATATGGAATGCTTTCCTTTATTGGATGAAGTATTGAATACAAAAGCAGGAATGAAATGATGGAACTGTATAAAATGCTGGTTAGGTCACAGCTGGAATTTTGTGTACAAGAAGGTCATAATCGCTTTGGAGAGAGCACAGAGGAAATTTACCAGAATGTTGCCAGAGCTGGAAAATTGCAGCTATGGGGAAAGACTGGATTGGCTGGAGTTGTTTTCCTTAGAACAGGGGAGGCTGAGGGGTGACCTAATTGAGGTGTACAAAATTATGAGAAGCCTAGATAAGATAGACAGGAAAGACCCGTTTCCCCCTAGCTGAGGGGTCAATTACCAGGGGGCACAGATTTCAGGTGATTGATAGAACGATTAGAGAGGACATGAGGAAAAACTTCTTCACCCAGAGTGTGGTGGGCATCTGGAATTCACTGCCTGAAATTAGTGGTTGAGGCTGAAACACTCAACACATTTAGGAGGTACCTGGATCTGCACCTGAGGTACTGTAACCTGCAAGGCTATGGACCAGGTGCTGGAAAGTGGGATTAAAAAAGAGGTTAACTTCTTTTCTCTTTATGGCCGGTACAGACACGATGGGCTGAATGGCCTCTTTCTGCACTGTAACTTTTCTACGGTTTTAAGCAACGGAGTCATGAGGAGAAATTTTTTCACACAGCGAGTGGTTAGGATCTGGAATGTGCTGCCTGAGAGTGTGATGGAGGCAGGATCAATCAAGGCTTTCAAAAGGGGAATTGGATTGTTATATGAAAAGGAAGAATGTACAGGGTTACGGGGAAAAGGTTGGGAGTGGGACTGGGTGAGATGCTCTTGCAGAGGGCACGATGGGCTGAATGCCTCCTTCTGTGCCACAGCCATTCTCTGACTGTTCCATCTGATTCCTACGCTTGACTGGAATTCCTCTCTCTCTCTCTCCCTCTTTCTCTCTGCTTTGAAATAATCATTTGCAAGAATGGTTAAGATGTGTGCAGCATGACATTTGGTGTGTGATATTTAGAGGGTGATGGCCACTGTCACCTAAAAACGGACTAAGTGTCAGTTACGATCCCAGCTGATGTTACTACTGGACAATTCAGATCCCAAGTTGGAACTCAGCTGGATAGAACCTAACTTTTATTTTTTATTTAGAAATGTGGAGGGCAGCTACTGAACAGTCACAGGAGACAGCTGATGAATTTTTAACAAAACAATAAAACATTTATTAAGCAAGAAAAGATGAACTATATTACAATACTCCATTACCCACAACTACACCTTCATAGATATATATAGATTCATAAAGGTAACACAAGTTTAAAAGCTATCCTATACTCTAAGCTTCACTGTAAGTAAATAGTCCATGTAAACCAATAATCGACCTGTGGTCAGACACACAACACTCTGTAACCAAGTGACAGTGCCACCCCAAATGGATGCGAAGGATCTCTCATCAGCTCCCCCCAGACACTTGTCACACCATGAGCCAACCGGGCTCACTGAACTCCATCTTTTATACGAAGGTTTCCAATCTCCACTTGTGAAGAATTTGCTTTAGAATCTTCTCCCAAATGACGTTTTCTCTCTGACGCCTTCCACAAGGGTCCACTTCCAGGCTTTCGATCTTTCCTTCTGATGTTCCTCTCCTCTGGATCACCATGTGCATTCAAACTTTGCCTTCCTTGTACTCTCTCTCCGATACTCAGCCGTGCCTGCTTCACATGCTCATAGTAAAGAGTTATAGACCCTCAGCTGTCTCCTTGGATCTTTTGCCTTCCAACAAGCCTAATTTGCTTTATGTCTGTTCTCTGCAGCTTTCTCTCTTTAATTTGGAGCATTGTCTTCTGCTCCTAAGTTTAACTTCACTAGGCAGGACCTTGTTCAAATTCTTGTTCTTCTCCCTTGACTTCACTGTCTTCCTGGGACTTCTCTCCTGTTCCACTCCCTGGTTTGGGAACTTCTCATCCTTTCGAACCTGCTTCCGGCAGTCCCCTCTCTTGTGTCCAGCTTCTCCTGGCACCTGCTTCCAAATGAACTAAAACTGCTATTCTGTCTCTGTGGACCCCCCTGTTGCTAGGCAACAGCATAATTTTTCCTACTTCAAGAGCCATAAAATCTCAGTAGAATTCAGGTATACAAACAAAGCCCTCAAATTGCAGGCATCAGTTTAAAACAAAATTAAAACTCAGGTTCCTTTAAAAAACAAATACAGAAATAGAAATTAAATTTAAACTTAAAGCTATAGCTTATTCCTAACATCTATAAATACAAATACAACTTAAGCTATCTCCAGTTTCCAAGACCTACGCTGGTCTTTCTCCCACCTGAGCTGAGAATTCACAAAGACCTGTCAGTCTCCACTCACCAACAGCCATTAACCCCAAAATGTGCCAGTTGAGATGGCTTTACCCTGTATCTAACCCTGTGTTGTACCTGTCCTGGGAGTGTTTGATGGGGACAATGTAGAGGGAGCTTTACTCAGCATCTAACTCCGTGCTGTACCTGTCCTGGGAGTGTTTGATGGAGACAGTGTAGAGGAAGCTTTACTCTGTATCTAACCCCGTGCTGTACCTGTCCTGGAGGTGTTTGATGTGGACGGTGTAGAGGGAGCTTTACTCTGTATCTAACCCCGTGCTGTACCTGTCCAGAGAGTGTTTGATGGGGACAATGTAGGGGGAGCTTTAATCTGTATCTAATCCCATGCTTTACCTGTCCTGGGACTGTCTAATGGGGACAGTGTAGAGGGGGCTTTACTCTATATCTAACGTCATGCTGTATGTGCCCTGGGAATGTTCAATGTAACAGAAGTGTGTAAATATTTCAAATTCTTCCTCTGACATCGCCCCAACCTAACATTGGGTTAAAAAGAGTTAAAGAATCGATTAAAATCATCACCTTACCACATTCTATCGCGGAGCCCAGCAGCCATGCTAACAGCAATGCGCAGAGAAAACCAGCTTTATTTTTTTGCCTTGGATAGCCCATGTTCCAGCAAGTTAAAGTCGCTCTTTCCTGCTCACGACTTATCTCTCTCTACCTCTCTCACTCTCAACAAATCATTCCTTCCTCAGATGCAACTACAAATGGCAAAAGCCACAAAACAGCTCAGTGACGTTAAGAGTGTGCAAGAGAACGCCTTCTGCTCTCCTGCATTTACTCAGCAGATCCCCAGCATCTCTGTTTATGGCTGGGTAAATAAATTGTCAGAGAGCAAGCGCGTGTCAGCGCTGTGAGCTCAGCTGTCTGTGCTGATCCCTGCAAAATCAGTTCCACTCTTCTCAAAACAGGAGGTTGACCGCAAAGCAGCTCACAGTTCTGATGAAGTTGGGTAATATTTTATTTTTAACTCCCAGCCCCCCACCCCCCTATCTCAGGCAGGGGACTCCTCACACCTCTTTTCTTTCAGATCCACTTCCTTACAGGAATCGCAGTGCGTTTGTGACGGATCAGATTACTCCGTTTATGCCATGGATGAGAAAGCTGTCAGTTCACTGATGTGAGGTGGGAGGGGGTTAGGGGGAGTGTCAGGAATTGAAACGTTGGTTTAAGCGGGGGTGGGGGAGTCAGGAGCCTTCCTCAACTGACACTTTCACCTCACCCCCTTGCCCCCTTCCCACCTCAGGACGTCCCAACGCATTTTGTAGCCCATGGACGATTTCTGGACTGCAGTCACTGCTGTTACCACCTCAGCCTGTTTGTGCACAGCAAGGTCCCACAAGCAGCTGCGCGAGGCCAAGAGACAGATTCCTCCCCCAGGCATAATAGGCTCGAGAGGGGCTGGATGGCCTCCTCCTGTTTCTGTTTCACAGGCTGGTGTGAGGCAGGGGGTGTTGGTGCTGAATGGCCTCCTCCTGTTCCTGTGCAACAGGCCCGAGAGGGGCTGAATGGCCTCCTCCCGTTTCTGTGAAAAAGGCTCGAGTGGAGCTGAATGCCCTGCTTCTGTTCCTGAGTAACAGGCTTAAGAGGGGCTGAATGGCCTTCTCCTGTTCCTGTGCAATAGGCTCAAGAGGTGCTGAATAGCCTCTTCCTGTTCCTGTGTATCATGCTCGTGAGGGGCTGAATGTTCTCCTCCTGTTCCTTTTTAACTCCATCTGGACCACTTCCCCACAGGCAGTTCCCGTACCTTACAGGACCAAGACAGGTTAACACGACTAAACCCCACGATCACAACTCTGATCCGAGCTGATGCACCCTGCAGGGGTCAGGTAGACTGCCCAAAAAAAACCCTCAGATGTGCAGGATTAGATATGGGGAACTATTCTTGGAATTGCACAGCATCGTATCATGCTGCTGGAGAGAATTACATAAGCGTCTTTACATAAGAGGTGTGATTAACCTCAAATGAGCCTAACCAGGAACTCTTTGCGCCCCGAGCAAGGCTGAAAACACAAATCAAATCCACTGTCACTGAAACTAAGGTGATGACATTTCTCAAATAATTAACTGTGCTGAGATTCATCCGATACTAGCAGGCCCGTTCTTTCATTGCCAGAAGCAGTGATCCTGAACTCAAAGGCTGTTTTCTTAAGGACTCTTGAGAAGCCTTTGGATTTAGTGGAGGATTTGTCAAACTCGCATGATACCTCTGTGATTTATGCACTTTGGCGTCCCCCAGTTGGAGTGGGTGCTCGAACATGCCTCCTCTCCGTAATGTTATTCCCCACTTGGCAATCAGTGCAGCAGCTGACACACTCCCCGGGACCCCCTGTAAATACTGACACACACCCCGGGACCCCCTGTAAACACTGACACACTCCCCGGGACCCCCTGTAAATACTGACACACCCCTCGGGACCTCCTGTAAATACTGACACACTCCCCGGGACCCCCTGTAAATACTGACATACTCCCCAGGACCACCTGTAAATACTGACACACCCCTCGGGGACCCCGTGTAAATACTGACACACACCCCCGGGGACCCCTGTACATACTGTCACACTCTCCTGGGAACTCCTGTTTAACCAAGACCCTAACTGCTTATTCATGTTGACTTAAAAATTCCCGTAGTTCCCTTACGAGAACAGTTAAGTGTCATTTTCTTTGAGGGCAGGTCACGATTTGACCCAACGAAGACCGGTCAATCTGTATGAAGACTTTACCCAGTGCTTTGACTGCCCCTGCAGTAGCCACTGCTTCTCAAATTAACACACTGAAAGTGAAGCCATATAATCATTATAGCACAGAAGGAGACCTCTCGGTCTATCTACTCCATGCTATCTCTCTGTAAAGCAATCCCATCAGTCCCATTCCACCCGCGCTCTCCCCCGAGCCCTTGCGAGTTTATTTCCCTCAAGAAAACTGTCCAATTTCCATTCGAAACCATTCATCTCCCCTTCCGCTACCCTTCTGGGCAGCGAGTTCCAGGCTGTTACTACTTGCTGCGCGATAAAGTTCCTCCTCGCATCCCCTCTTCGCCCAGAACCTTAAATCTGTGTCCCTCCCCAATTCCTGTACCGTCGGCTAATGGGAATGGCTTTTCCTTGTCTATCTTATCCAAACCTGTCCTAGCCTCGTGCACCTCTATCAAATCTCTCCTTTGCTCCAAGGAGAACAACCCCAGCTTCTCCAACCTAACCCTGGAGCTACAGATCCCTCATCCCTGGAGCTTTTCTGGTAAAT
Source organism: Carcharodon carcharias (assembly GCF_017639515.1). Lineage (NCBI taxonomy): Eukaryota > Metazoa > Chordata > Chondrichthyes > Lamniformes > Lamnidae > Carcharodon > Carcharodon carcharias. The sequence goes on along the minus strand of NC_054501.1, from coordinate 5,901,109 downwards.
CCCCCTCCGCACTCGCTCACAGACCTTCACATTCTTCCTCAAGTGTGGCAACCAGGATTGAATGCACTGCTCTAGTTGTTGTTAATTGTGTAAATTAAGCTTAAGTATATAGAAACAGAGGGCGTTGGTTGAATGATTACTTGAGCACGTACAAAGAGGCACTTTCTGCCCGTTGCGCTTGAGGCCTTCTGTAGCCAGTGGGCACCGCGGGGTCTGGAGTGCCTCATCAGCCACGGAAATGACATTTTAATTTAAGTTGCTAACTTTTCATTAAATTTTTGTCTTTTTGTGACAGTGCCCCATTAACCTGTCTTTTAGTTTACTTGTTAATTGGTTTAATTTTTAATGGTCACTTAAAAGAGTGCAAAGTAGCACTTGGCAATCTTGAGAAGCGGGTGGGTAGCTTCCCCGTGTCTCAGCCAGGTGATTGAGATTCAACAGCCACAGGGGCTGGAGTGTGTCATCAGCCCCAGGAGTGTTAACCTAAATTTTTGGGGATTTTTCTGTTACAGTGCCCCTTTCAGGGGCTGTTGATTAGTTAATTTGTTTAATTAGTTGTTTATTCTGCTCAAAAGAGACACTGGATAGTCGAGCCTGAAGCTGTACATTTATAGTGTCTCACTTTGTGAAGAAATCTAAGACTGACTTCTGTTCCACTGGCTGTGGGAAGTTTAACAATTGCAAGCCAAGAACAGTTTTGTAGTGTGCCGGGGTATATTTTTTTTGGCGAGGTCAGATTAGGTAGCTTGTAAAATGCAGGTCATTTAATGTCTTTATTTTCACTCATTCACGGGATGTGGGCATCGCTGGCCAAGCGCAGCATTTGTTGCCCATCCCTAATTGCCCCTTGAGAAGGTGGTGGGGAGCTGCCTTCTTGAGCTGCTGCAGTCTGTGTGGTGTAGGTACACCTACTGTGCTGTTAGGGAGGGGGGTTTCCAGGATTTTGACCCAGCGACAGTGAACGAATGGCCGATATATTTCCAAGTCGAAATGGCGAGCGGCTGGGAGGGGGACTTGCAGGTGGTTGTGTTCCCATGCATCTGCTGACCTTGTCCTTCTAGGTTGTAGTGATCGCGGGTTTGGAAGATGCTGTCAAAAGAGCCTTGGTGAGCTAATTTCATGTAGTTGGTGCCTGAAGCATGGTTTTGTGCCTGTTTGCCTTGCTGCACTCTGTCAGTTCCCTCATCAGACGCAACTAACTATCTTCTGTTGTCCCTTCCCCCCACCGCCGTGGTAGAAGTGCTAGACTGCGACCGAGCCGCTGTGTCTCAGAAGGACGTAACTGGTTGCTTCTGCATTGTGGCTTACAACAAGAACATACTGACCCGCTTCGACACGAAGGCGGGCCGGCTGACAGCGGAGAACTTGACGGTGAAAAACGAGGTGGACAGCCTGAACAAGGATCCGAGAGCCCTGAAGATTATCCAGGATGGGATCCAGGACACTGTCAATTTTCTCAGCCTGCTTCTGGAGGCCGGAGCTGACACTCTCGATCGGGAAGGTAAGGTTATCGGCGGCCCTCACATTGGGGCTCCTCGATTTTGTTGATCCAACGCATTTTTCTCCCTGGTCCTTTTTCATATTTCAGGGTGCTAGAGTCTTGTTTTAAGCGATAGAGCTCGTGCATTTCCGAGGTGCAGTCAAAGGAGTCGCAGCAAGTTGCTGTAGTGCATGTTCTATATATCAATATAAATATAAGATGATCAGAAACAGGAGCAGGAGGGGCCATGCGGTAAAATGGTAAAAGAAGCAAGACAGACATGAGAAGGAACTTTTTCACGCAGCAAGAGCTTAGTCTGGAATGCGCTGCTTGAGAGTGTGGGGGAGGCAAGGTGAATCAGAGCTTTCAAAAGGCAGTTGGGTCATTATTTGGAAAGGAAGAATGTGCAGGGTTACAGGGAGAGGACGGGGGAGTGGCATTAGGTGAATTGCTCATTTGGAGAGCTGATGCAGATAGGATGGGCTGAAAGGCCTCCTTTTGCACTGTTACAATGCTGCGATCCTGCGATAGTCTCCTGGCTCACATTCTGCACAAGGAGTACCAGCTTCTGCCTTCAATCGAAGTCCTAAGGATGATAAGTGAGAAGTGGACTTTACACAGGAGGCATCTCTCCCTTGTTGGGGACAAGGAGCAGGAATCCTGCTTGATTAGAAAATCACTGGCCCCTGGAGTCTGTGATCATCTCTTCCCCATGACTTTAATCCCAATCTGCTGCTTGCTCCCCCGATCTTGTGCCCTCGTTCTAGATTCCCTCACAAGGGGGAAACATCCTCTCAGCATCCACCCTGTCAAACCCCCTCCCCTCAGAATCTGATATGTTTCAATAAGATCACCTCTCATTCTTCTAAACTCCAATGGGTACAGGCCCAACCTGCTGAACCTTTCCCCATAAGACAAACCCCCTTCATCCCAGGAATCAGCTGTGTGAACCTTCTCTGAAGGACCTCCAATGTGAGTCTATCCCTCCTTAAGTAAGGTGACCAGAACTGTACACAGTACTCCAGATGCAGCCTCACTAACGCCCTGTTCAGTTGGAGCAAGAGATGATACGCACTGCTATTACTGTGCGTCAGTGGTGGAGGGAGTGAATGTTGGTGGATAGAGCGCTGATCAAGTGGGGCCGCTTTGCCCTGGACGGTGTCGAGCTTCTTGAGTGTTGTTGGAGCTAGACTCATCCAGGCAAGTGGGGAGTATTCCATCACACTCCTGACTTGTAGATGGTGGACAGGTTTTGGGGAGTCAGGAGGTGAGTTAGTCACCGTGGGATTCCCAGCCTCTGACCTGCGCTTGTAGCCACAGTAGGGATATATGGATGTGAAGAGCTTGTCAATGCAATGAAGTCTTTGCACTTTCTTAGCGCTATTTAATTCTCTTAAAGTACCTGCGGTTAAAAGCATTGCTGTGAAGCGTCCCTGATTCTAGGACTGCACTGTGTTAGCGGACCCCAAATTGGGTTGGTGTGAACTATTACTGGAACTCCCTTCAGCATTCATGGCCTGTGGGAGGCTGGGCATTCAATGACAGTTCCTGCTCTAGAATATTATTCACAAAAACACAAAAAATGGGAGCAGGAGTGGACCATTTGGCCCATTAAGCCTGGCCCCCCATTCAATATGATCATGGCTGATCTTGGGCTTCAACTCCACTATCCCACCTGCTCCCCTCAGTTCCCTGAGAGACCAAACATCCGTCCATCCCAGCCTTTAATGTCTTCAACAATGGAGCATTCACAACCCTCTGGGGGAGAGAGTTCCAAAGATTCACAACCGTTTGAGTGAAGAAACTTCTCCTCATCTCAGTCTGAAACGATCAGCCCCTTGTCCTGAGACTGTGCCCCCGTGTTTTAGATTCCCCCGAGCAGTGGAAACGATCTCTCTGTGTCCACCCTGCCAAACCCCTTCAGAATCTTGTATGTCTCAATGAGATTGCCTCTCATTCTTCAAAACCCTAGAGAATATCGGACCAATTTACTCAGCCTCTCACCATAGCTCAACCCCCCTCATCCCAGGGGCCAATCTCGAGAACCTTCACTGTACCGCCTCCAATGCTACAAGGTTCAGGGGGTGATTTAATCGAAGTTGGGGGAGTCTGGGATGATGGGGCAGAGTCTAAAAAGTGAGAGGCAGATCTTTCAGGAGTGAAATGAGGAAAGATTCCTATACACATAGAGCAGGTCCAGTGGTGAAGCGTGTAGTGTCCATACCGAGCTGAAAGCTCCCAGTTCCTGTCCCACCACAGGACTTGATGGCCAACGAAGGTACGCTGGTAATGAACGTACAAATTCAGGGCAGGTGTAGGCCAATCAGCCCCTCAAACCTGCTCTGCCATTCAATAAGATCATGGCTGATCCGATTGTAACCTCAACCCCACATTCCCACCAACCCCCCCCAATAACCTTTCACCCCCTTGCTTATCAAGAATCTATACACCTCTGCCTTAAAAATATTCAAAGACTCTGCTTCCACCACCTATGGAGGAAGAGAGTTCCAAAGACTCACAACCCTCTGATAGAATAAATTTCTCCTTATCTCTTTCTTAAATGGGTGACCCCTTATTTTTAAACAGTGACCCCCCCGCTTCTAGATTCTCCCACAAGAGGAAACGTTCTCTCCACATCCAGCCTGTCAAGACCCCTCAGGATCTTAAAGGATTCAATCAAGTCACCTCTTCCTCTTCTAAACTCCAGCGGATACAAGCCTAGCCAACCTTTCCTCATAAGACAATCCGCCCATTCCTGGTATTAGTCTGGTAACCCTTCTCTGAACCACTTCTGATGTATTTACATCCTTCCTTAAATAAGGTGACCAATACTGTACACAGTACTCCAAATGTGGTCTCACCAGTGCCCTGCACAACTGAAGCATAACCTCCTTCCTTTTGTATTCAATTCCCCTTGCAATAAACAATAACAAGGCCAGGCTAGTTGATTAATGACCTGTCAATCCTTCCACTATGCCTTTGGCAGGCACGAGGGTCTCCTGGTGAGGAGTGCTTGATGTGGAGAGGCAGTCCTCGAGCTATAGCCTCCTGCAACCTGTTGCAGGAGAAACTGGCTATGGAAACCGACCGAAGCTTGTGCTTCGACTGCCTCACGTGTCTCTAGACCTGGGAATTCCACATGTAAAGTGTGATAGAGAGCTTGGGACTCTCTCATAAATGGCGATTTAATGCTGCACCGATTCTTAATTCTAAAAGAGAGATTGAGAGTTTTTTCAAGCCAGAGGTGTTAAGGGATATGGGGCAAAGTCGGGTATGTGAAATTAGGTCACAGAAGAGCTATGACCTCATTGAATGGCGCAATAGGCATGAGGATGCAGAATGGATTCCTTTTCCTTACTGTGTTAGAGGCTCAAGAGGGGTCTGAATAGGCCTTGTCCGGTTCCTGCATAACAGGCTTCAGGAGGCTGAATGGCCTCCTCCTATTCCTGTGTAACAGGCTCGAAGTGGAGGCTGAATGGCCTCCTCCTGTTCCTGTGTAACAGGCTTAAGGAGGGGGTGAATGGGTCTCCTCCTGTACCTATGTAACAGGTTTGAATGGGCCTCCTCTGGTTCCTGTGTAACAGGCTTAAGGTGGGGCTGAATGGGTGTCCTCCTGTTCCTGTGTAACAGGCTTGAGGACGGGCTGAATGGGCCTCGTCCTGTTCCTGTGTAACAGGCTCGAGGGGCTGAATGGGCCCCCTCTGGTTCCTGTGTAACCGGCTTGAGGAGGGGCTGAATGAGCCTCCTCCTGTTCTTGTGTTACAAGCTCGAGGAGGGGCTGAATGGACCTCCTCATGTTCGTGTTCCTAATGAAGGTAAGTAGCAGAGAACAGTCACCGTCCTTGGAGGCAGTAGCCCAGTGAGAGTGGGAGACGGGCTTGGAGGAAATATTGGGAGCAGGTGTGGGAGGGAGTGCTGAATTGAAAATAACCCTGTCCATTCTCAGTGTCCCCTTCAGTGACCATCTCCTTCCACGACCTGGAAGACTTTGACCATTCCAGCCAACTTCAGTGTACAGTCGCCGGCTTCTATCCAAGCGCCCTCAATGTGACCTGGCTGAAAAATGATGGGAACATTGACGAGCAAGTGGTACAGACTCAGATCCTTCCCAACAGTGAGAAGGCCTTCCAGACGGCTGCATTCACGAACATTGACCCCAAGACAGAGGACACATACACGTGCTTTGTGGAGCATGTCACTTTTCCAGACGGACACCGCACCAACTGGGGTAGGTCCTGATCACCCTCGATACATGCATTAAGCAATAGGCTCGATGTGTCCAGTAAAAGAGGGTGGGAGACAAACAATGCCTCATAAACTGACCAATCAACCCTGGGTGAAAGTGTAAACACAGCTTTACGCTGTATCTAACCTCATGCTGTACCTGTCATGGGAGTGTTTGATGGGGACAGTGAAGAGAGAACTTTTCTCTGTGTCTAACCCCGTGCTGTACCTGTCCTGGGAGTGTTTGATGGGGACAGTGTAGAGGGAGCTTTACTCTGTATCTAACCCCGAGCTGTACCTGTCCTGGGAGTGCTTGAAGGGGTCAGGATTGCGCAATGGTCTATCCTGGAAAAGCACTGACTGGACAATCGGAAAGTTGTGCAAAAACAGTGTTTGGAAAGTGGAATTTCCTTGTGCTGAAGTGGATGACATTTTCTGTTTTATTTTCATTCTCTTTTCAATCTTTCTGCCCTTTGTGTCCTTGATCTTTTTGGAAGTCCCCCAACCTAAGAGCTCACTGTCTGCTGCGGCCATTGTTGGAATATTGTTCGGAATTGGTGGCATCCTGACTGCCGTAACTGGAGCTGTTTTTCGAATGAAACGTCAAGGTACGGGGCCGCATGGCTGCTGAAATCATTCTGCTCTTTTCCAAGGGCACTGGAACATTGATGTTCCTGCCTGTGCCAAGTCCGAGGTCCAAGGACGTTCACAGTGAATTGCAAACTACCTGAGACTCGAGAATCTCCACAAAACCCTAAAAAAAGGATTTTCCTGGAATGAGCGTGTCACATCCAGCCCACCCCACTGATGCTTGTGCATCCCAGGATCTGCAGTCACCTCTGCGCCTGACAGACACCTCATCACCTGGGTGAGGTGAGGAGCCAGGTTACAAACCCAGGCTAACTGGGGGGAGAAAATCCGGAAGGATCTTCTCTGACTGAAACTAATTCAGCCACAAAATGTTGGTACGTAGATGCAGCAAGTGGTTGGGAAGGCAAATGGAATGTTGGCCTTTATTACGAGGGGGATGGAGTATCAGAGTAGAGAAATCTTTATAGAGCTGTCCTGGGTCTTAGTTAGAACCTGGAGCACTGAGAGCAGTTGTGATCTCCTTACATAAGAATGGATATCACTGCATGAGAAGCAGTTCAGTGAAGGTTCTCTCGGCTGGTTCTTAGGATAACCCTGACTGATCTGATTGTGGTCTCAACTCCACTTTCCTGTCTGTCCCCTCTCCATAATCCTCGACTCCCTTGTTGATCAAAAATCTGTCTAACTCGGCTTTGAACATATTCAGTGAGCCAGGCTCCACTCCTCTCTGGGGGAGAGATGAACGACCATCTGAGAGAAGAAATTCCTTCTTATCTCTGCCTTCAATGGGAGACCCCTTATTCTGAAACTGTGACACCCCCCCCGCCAGCAGTTCCAGATTCCCCCACAAGGGGGAAACATCTTAGCATCCACCTCGTCAAGCTTCTCACCTCAGAATTGTCAGTGTTTTCACTTCTCGTTCTTCTAAGCTCCAATGGGTAGAGGCCCAACCTGCTCAACCTTTCCCTATAAGACAAACCCCTTCATCCCAGGAATCAGCCCCGAGTGAACTTTCTCTGAACGGCTTCCAATGCGGGTGTATCCCTCCTTAAGTAAGGAGACCAACGCTGTACGCAGTATCCCTGATTTGATCTCACCAATGCCCTATTCAGTTGTAGCAAGATTTCCCTACTTTTATAATCCAACCTTCTTTCAATAAAGGCCATGTGCCCTCTCTTTGAACAGAGAGCCAGTTCTTACCAGCAGATCGTGGTGACTAACATAAAAGTCAGTCTTTAACTCTGCTTTTCACAGCAGTTCCTGTCTCTCTTTCCCGGACTCTATGTCTATGCACAGAAAACCAGCTGCCCCTCCTTTGTGTCAAAATTGCTGCCTCATTATCCATAGGTTTTGGCGATGGATCACAAGGGCCTGTCTCCGGGCAGAGTTTAGGATGATCAACAACCCCCTCTCCAGGAAAATCAATTTCACCTTGAATTAAAAGCGACAATTTAAAACATAGAGTCCTGAGTTCGTAATAAGGTCGATGGATTTTTGGACATTGAGGGAATTAAGGGATTTGGAGACAGGTCAAGGAAGTAGAGTGGAGGTAGAAGATCAGTCATGATCCTGTTAAATGATGGAGCAGGCTTGAGGGGCCAAATGGCCTACCCCTGCCCCCGGTTCTAACTTCTAACTGGCTGTTCCATTCACTTGTCAAGATTTCAACCCTGATTTATTTCCCTTTCAGGTTACCAACCCCGAATCCCTGGACTAAAAGGTAAGTGTAAATACACAAACACGCACAAAAAAAGAAATGACCGCGGGCATCCACATGGCGAGAACCTCACTTATATTCACAAAAGCTCTTGGTCACTCTTGCTTCCCTACAGTGCTTTTCTGGAAAAATCAACAGCAGCGGAAGTCGAACCGCAGTCAGACCAGCATGCGTTCAAACACCTCCTCAGCCTCCAGTGCAACTTCAGGTAATGGCCCCATCCCCGGTGCCTGGGAACAAGATAGTCAAAAGCCTGGCTCATGCTGTGGCCTCTGTGCATTGTGCTCTGCATGAGGGCAGCATCTATCTGGCATTCAGAAAGGGAATGGCATGTACATTTATAAAACAAGCTCCGTTACTTGTCTCCTTAGTCACCTTGTAGTACAGAACTTGAGTATAGCTGAAAAAAAGAGAGAGGCTATTGAAGCTTTTTGTCATGCACTCATCATGACAGACGCAAGAATGCCAAATTTCAGAGGGAACAACAATTTATACTGCATAAGAAAAGGGTGCTGAGTGGTTGGCAGATATCTCTGATAGGTTGAGGCGTTGCCAGGGAACTATTGTCCGCCACACCTTTGTTCAATTGAAAAAAAGCCGCAATACCTGGACATGTTCCTTTTGCCTGCAGAGGACAGGACCCTGCGAACGAATATGTGTAGCTTTTAGCAAGTATAAGTGAGCCACATTGCAAGTCTGACTGGTAATCTTAGAATGGTTGACAGTATAATTGTTAGCATGCTCAGGCTTGTTCAGTAATTGCTCTCCAATCATGGAATCACATCTAATGTTAGACATTAATGTTTTGAGTTTTGCAAGCACAGGCTGGTTGAGGATGGTCAGTACTCTGCCTATTGCGAACAGCTGAAGGAACGTGCTATTTGATATGACCCGCCAGTCCTTGGCACATACAACCTACATACCTGGCATCGCACGGGCACCCATTATTATCTGTCAGACCCTCAATATAGCTCACCTTTCCAGCAATGCTCAATAGACCAGATGTAGTGCAGGTTGGAGGCCTCAAGCACAGAAAGATGGACTCCATCATGTCCTATTCTGTTCTCGGCCAAAACGTCTTCAGCTGCTTCATTGAAGACCTTCCCTCCATCACAAGGTCAGATTGGCGATGTTCGCTGATGATTGTTTACCAACTCCCCAAATACTAAAAGAGTCCATGTCCAAATGCAGCAATGGCATTACTATCACTGAATCCCCCACTATCAACATCCTGGGGGTTACCGTTGACCAGAAACTGAACTGGACTGTGGTTACAAGAGCAGGTCAGAAGCTGAGAATTCTGTGGCGAGTAACTCACCTCCTGACTCCCCAAAGCCTGTCCACCATCTACACGGCACAAGTCAGGAATGTGATGGAATACTCCCCACTTGCCTGGATGAGTGCATCTCCCACAACACTCAAGAAGCTCGAAACCATCCAGGACAAAGCAGCCCCACATGATTGGCAACCCTGCCACAAACATTCACTCCCTCCACCACCAACACACAGTAGCAGCAGCATGTACCATCTCTAAGATGCACTGCAGGAACTCACCAAGGCTCCTTCGACAGCACATTCAAAACCCACAACTGCTACCATCTAGAAGGACTAGGGCAGCAGACACATGGGAACGCCAGCACCTGGAAGCTCCCCTCTTAGTCACTCACCATCCTGTCTTGGAAATACATCAGCCATTTCTTCACTGTCACTTGGTCAAAATCCAGGAACTCCCTCCCGAACAGCACCATCGGTGTACCTACACCGTACAGACTGCTGAGGTTCAAGAAGGTGGCTCACCACCATCTTCTCAAGGGGCAACTAGGGATGGGCAGTAAATGTTGCCTCTTCCGGGTCAGAAAGTTAAGGGTTTGCGATTGAAGGAGTGAGAAAGAGCTTTTGGATTAATCCACCCCAGGCCTTCCTGGAATCTCTCAAGTACTCTACACTTGCTGTCAGTTGAAACATTGGTAGTTTTGCAGAACAGCTGAGCTTAGTCAAGGCATCCTCTCCTTGTAGGACTGCAGTGACACCTATCTCTTGCAGTCCGCGAACATTCAGATTCAGCCTCTGTACATGTCACAATCGCACTCTGAGTGGATTGCCCACACAGTACGGGGCAGGACCAGTGCCCAGCAGCTTGCCCAACATTAGCCAAGCTCTATTACACTGGTTAGCAGAGATCTTGCTGTAGATGGTGTAAGCGGTTTGAGAATGTACCAGCTCAAAACCCCGGTCCACACGCTGACTTTAGTTTTGTTCTGTCTTCCAGGAGATGGCTTGACAAAGGACACGGTATAAGGTGAGTGCACGGTATGTCGTCCGCAATTTGTCAGTTATTAAAGGAGAGGAGATTCTGTCTCCCACCCCTACCACCCCTGTAATGGCCTCTCAGTGCCTTTGCTTGGGAACGACCATGAGGACCCACGTGAAGCAGAAGACTACAAGCTGTGAACGTGTACAGAAAGCAGCAGGCAAAGCTGAAAGAAAGTCTTTATCGCAGGGGTGCTAAGTTATAAAGGGGCAGATGTGGTAGTTCAGGCCAATAAGGGCCTTGCTCAGACTCCCCAACTGAAGTAACTGTTCAGCTTGGGGCACTGCCCCCTCATGAAGGCTACCTTCTCTAGTTCACTGTCTGACCCACTGCGCCCCGATCTCCATTGTGGATAGGGACAGCTCACAAATCCACCCCTGCCAGGACAGGGATCTGGCACTGTGCTGTTTGCACCAGTCAGATCCAGAGCAGCTGTCCAGCCCTCTGAAGGGCTGGGTTACCTGCATGTTGTAGTCCAGAGCTATGGATAATGGCAGTCAGAGGCGCTAATTTCCTTCCTCCACATGAATGACCAGGAATCTCTCCCACTCTAAGTGGTGCGTGTGTTGGAAGGAATTATAAGTTGATACTCAACCTGTTTGGCTGCGTTACGAATCATCAGGTCCTGGAATGGGACTTGAACCGGTGGCTTCCGGCTCAGAGGCAGGGATGTTACCCACAGACCTCCTTAAGGAAGGCAACACTAGCTGGGGAGGGGGTGGATGCAGAGGAACTGTTCCCCTTGGCAGGGGAATCCAAAACACGTGGGCACTGTTTCCCAATTAGATGGCGGGTCAATTGAAATAGTTAAGACTTGGATCGATAGAGTTTTGTTGAGTTGGAGTGTCATTTGGAAAGTGGTCAATGATCTGATTGAATGTTGGAACAGCCTCGAGGGGCTGAATGGCCTCCCCTTTGGTTGCCACATGGGGGCTGTCCATGAGCTACTCTTACCAGCGTTTCATGTGGAATCTTTTCGCAGCACCTACCAAGCGCCCCTGACACCCCCCTCCCCCAAATCCGTTCCAGCCCTCCACCGAAGTCTGCATTATCAGGGAATCACTGAATAGTAACAGTACAGGAGGAGGCCATTCGGCCCATTATGTCTGTGGTGGCTCAATGCAAGAACAAATCACCCAGTGCCAGTGCCCTGTCCGTTCCCCAATTCCTTTTTGAAAGTCTCAACTGACCCTGCCTCCCCCACACTCTTGGGCTGCGCATTCCAGATCCTAACCACTTGCTGTGTGAAAGTTTCTCCTCACATCTCCGTTGCTGCTTTTACCAATCGCCTTAAATCAGTGTCCCTCTGGTTCTTGATCCTTCCGTCACTGGGAACAGTTTCTCCCCATCTACTCTGTCCCAGACCCCTCGTGATTTTGAAAACCTCCAAAAAATCTCCTCTCAACCTCCTTTACTTCAAGGAGAACAGTCCCAACTTCTCCAATCTGTCTATGGAACCAAAGTCCCTCATCCCTGGAACCATTCTTTTGAATCTTTTCCGCACTCGCTCTCTCTCTCTCTCTTTCTCTCTAAAGCCTTCACATCCTTCATATAGTGCAGCACCCAGAACTGGACACAATACTCCAGCTGAGGCTGAACTAGTGTTTTATGCAAGTTTATCATAACCTCAGCTCTGAAGAAGCGTCATACGGACTTGAAACATTAACTTTGTTTTTCTCTCTCCACAGATGCTGTCAGACCTGCTGAGTTTTTCCAGATTTTCTGTTTTGTTTCAGATTTCCAGCATCCGCAGTATTTTGCTTTTATCTTTTTACCATAACCTCATTGTTTTTGTGCTGTATGCCCCGATTAATGAAGCCTAGGACACTGCATGCTTTATTAACCATTCTCTCAACCTGTCCTGTCACCTTCAATAACTTATCTACACCACATAATCACAGAATCGTAACAGCACAGAAGGAGGCCATTCGGCCCATCGTGTCTGCGCCAGCGCTCCAAATGAGTATTATGACCTAGTGCCATTGCCCTGCCTTTTCCCCATACCCTTCCACATTATTTCTATTCAAATAACCATTTAATGCCCTCTTGAATGCCTCGATTGAGCCTGCCTCCCCCACGCTTCTAGGCAGTGCATTCCAGACCCGAACCACTCGCTGTGTGAAAAAGTTTATTTCTCCCATCACACTTGTTTCCTTTAAATCTGTGCCCTCTTGTTCTTGATCCTTTTACGAGTGGGAACAGCTTCTCCCGATCTACTCTGTCCAGCTTCCTCATGGTTTTGAACCTCTCTATCAAATCTCCTCCCAGCCTTCTCTCCAAAGAGAACAGTCCCAACCTCTCCAATCTATCCTCATTAGCTGAAGTTTCTCATTCCTGAAACCCCCATTCTTGTAAACTTCATCTGCACTCTCTCTGTGTTCACATCCTTCCTATGATGTGGCATCCATATATACTCCAGCTGAGGTCTAACCGAGTGTCTTATATAAATTCAGCATAACCTCCTTCTCTTATACTCTATGCCCCTCTTAATAAAGCCAAGGGTACGACATACTTTCGAAACAGCTCTTTCCACCTGTCCTGCCACCTTCAATGATTTATGCACATATACACCCTCGTCCCTCTGCTCCTGTACCCACTCTAGAATTGTACCCTTTATTTTATACTGTCACTCCGCCTCCTTCCTTCAGAAAATGTATCCCTTCACAGGAAAGAACGTCACAGGATGGACATGATGCACAAAGGGAGGGTCGAAAAATTGTGTATAGATGTCTCCCATTAACACATTCAAGTATTAGCACTGAATATGATGCCCCCCACCCTTTACTGTAATGACAGATACTTGAATCAGCAGGTTCTGTGATGAATGCATGAATCAGAAGTTAGTACGCAAGTGCAGCAAGTGATTAGGAAGGCAAATGGCAGGTTAGCGTTTATTGCGAGGGGGGATAGAGCATAAAAGTAGGGAAATCTTGCTGCAACTGTACAGAGCATTGGTGAGACCACACCTGGAGTACTGTGTACAGTTTTGGTCTCCTTATTTAAGGTGGGGTATGTTCATTGGAAGTAGTTCAGAGAAGCTTCACTTGGTTGATTCCTGGGATCAGAGGTTTGTCTTATGGGGAAAAGTTCAGCCGGTTGGGCCTGTGCCCATTGGAGTTTAGAAGAATGAGAGGTGATCTTATTGAAACAAATCAGATTCTGAAGCCGGGGGGGGTTTGACAGGGTAGATGCTGAGAGGATGTTTCCCCCTTGTGGGGGAATCTAGAATGAGGGCACAAGATCAGGGGAGCAAGCAGCAGATTGGGATTAAAGTCATGGGGAAGAGATGATCACAGACTCCAGGGGCCAGTGATTTTCTAATCAAGCAGGATTCCTGCTCCTTGTTCCCCAACAAGAGAGACGCCTCCTGTGTAAAGTCCATTTCTCACTTATCATCCTTAGGACCTCGATTGAAGACAGAAGCTGGTACTCCTTGTGCAGAATGTGAGCCAGGAGACTATCGCAGGATTGCAGCATTGTAACAGCGCAGAAGGAGGCCTTTCAGCCCATCCTATCTGCACCGGCTCTCCAAATGAGCAATTCACCCAGTGCCACTCCCCCGTCCTCTCCCTGTAACCCTGCACATTCTTCCTTTCCAAATAATGACCTAACTGCCTTTTGAAAGCTCTGATTCACCCTGCCTCCCCCACATTCTCAGGCAGCGCATTCCCTAACCACTTGATGCATGAAAAAGTTCCTTCTCATGTCTGCCTTGCTTCTTTTACCAATCACCTTAAATCCGTGTCCCTCTGGTTTTCGATTCCTTCCGTCAATGGGAACAGTTTCTCCCTATCTGCTCTGTCCCAGACTCCTCGTGATTTTGAACACCTCGATCAAATCTCCTCTCAACCTCCTTTTCTCCAAGGAGAACAGTCCCAGCTTCTCCAATATTTGGTTTGAAAAGAGCATTCAGCGTCGAAGATTGAAGGAGGAATGAGCACCCATGATTGGAAATCCAGATGAGTGAGCTTAGCTTTTATTTTCCTGGACTGTCGGACTAGTTGGTGGGGAGCTTTCATCCTCCAGCCCGCCCCAGCCTGTCCAAAATTTTACAGTGGGATGGGCGAAGCCTAGAAGCCAAGGCCAGCAAGGCGGCCCTTGCCCCAGTTGGGGCCCTTAAGGGGGCAATTAATGATGAATTGACTGCTGCACTTTGCTAACTCCATCACATCAACAAATGATGCCAAACGTGGCATCGGAGATGGTTGGGAGAGCTGTACATTAAAGCCAATAATTTCAATCAGGTTTATATCTATATTAACAAAAGCCTAATTCTTCTGTGTGTGAGGATCCATATTTTCTATTAAAGTTTATTTGGTTCCTATGTTTTTGTATATTTCGTTTCCATTTATAATTCTCGTTCATGTATTTTAACAATCCAGAAAGTAACAAGTGACGGTGGCAGATCTCCTGGTCGGAGTAACTACAAGCAGGAGCCACGTGAGAATGATATCAATTCAATAAGGGTGGAACAGTAGCCATGAGTTTTTTTCTCGCAGGTTAACAAAGCCTGGAGCAGTAAGAGTTAAATAAACAGACTAAACCAGTGGTGGATTGTATCGCAGAGTCAGCTCCTCTGAGTCAGTCTCTGAAGTGATCGATTGGACTGAATTCCGACTCTCGGTTCCACAGGACACGCTCTTTCGGAAGTTGAGTGGAGGCAGATTCAGCCGACGTCTCTTAGTCTCCAGATATCCGGGGGCTGGGAAGAGTTGGGAGTTCCGAGTTTGATGGTCCGTTTCAATTGGGTATGGGGCTGGGAGTCCGTTCACTTTCCACATAGAGGTGATTAGCCTCCCCCTGTGTCCACACTCCTGGGAAGAAAAGTGCAAGAGGGGATGACACATATCTACAGGTAACAAGAGTTCAGTATTGTTTGTAATGCTCCAATTCCTGTTACATTCTCCATTGCTGCCGAGCAGCTGTATAGGGCTACGTGAATGTTGCTGGCATGTTAAGTTTAGAAGATAATTATAATGCTGCTGTAATTTCACAATCAGTCAATTGGCAGCACAGAACTTGAATATGGCTGGAAAAGGGGATGTGTTGCCAACACTGTTTTTGTCAGCACAAAGTGCAGCACTTGCTGAACAATCCTGAGTGCGCCAAGTGACACTAACAACCAATTTAAGATAATCAGTCAAGCACGTAACGTGACTCATTTATGCTTGCTCGAAGTGACATACATTCATACACAGGGCCCCATCCTCCGCAAGCAAAAGAAAAATGTTCAAGTTTTGTGTCTTTTCTGAATTACTCGGGAGTTCAGGGAGCCAATGGTTCCCTGTTGCTTTCTCCACGGTAATTCCTCGGCTAATCAGAGTCAACCTGCCAACCAATTGGCACCTTTCTCCCTAGTATAAACTGTTGTGATCGCCTGACAGTTGACATTCTTAGGTTCGTCCTGAGGAGTCCAAGATGAAAAGCTTTGGCAGCATGTCTCTCTTTCACTATATTCTCGCTCGGTGTTTATCTACAATCTGTCTTTCTCTGCAGTCGCTGCCTCTTGCAGGGGCACAGAGTCCATAGATCCTCTATGCTCACCTGAGGAGTTGTGCGTTGTGTGGGAGGCCAGACTGTGAGCATCGGCCAGGTCCGATAACGTCCTTGCCTTGTGTCTGCCTGCATGCTTTCCGTCAGGAGTTACCGGACTGGGATTGGGAAGGAAGTTGGGGAAAGGGTCCTTGGGAAGATTGAAGAACCTCAAGAGTTGAAGCAGGTTGGGCAGAGCTCATGCTAATGTAGGGGATGAGTTTCACACACCTCAGCAACAGTGCAGTTCCCATCCAGAACTTAGCTGCGAGGTTATAGACACAGTGCACCATTGAGGAGACAGTGGAACTGTGGTATTGTCACTGGACTTGCAGTTAAGAGGACCAGGCTAATGCTTTGGGGGCACAGGTTCAAATCCCAACACAGCAGTTGGTGGGATTTAAATTTAATTAATAAATCTGGAATACAAAAAGAGCTAATCATAGCATTGATTTCTTTGTTTTAAAAACTGCTGTCCTTTAGGCATCGATTATCATAAAAACCCCATCTGGTTCACTGATGTCCTTTAGGGAAGGAAATCTGTCGTCCTTACCTGGTCTGGCCTATACATGACTCCAGACCCACAGCAGTGGGGGTTGACTCTTAACTTCCCCTCTGAAAGGCCCTAGCAAGCCACTCAGTTCAAGGGGCAATTGGGGATGGGCAACAAATACTGGGCTAGCCAGCAATGCCCACATCCCCATGAAAGGACAAAAGAAAATTAAGTGCTTGTGCACGCGTGCTACAGTGCAGAGACCGAGTGTCACTCTGTTACCTAAATCCGTGTTAGAGGAATACGCATCGGAATGCGTGTTGACTTGACTCTGGTTCGGTTCAGGTTGTGAGCCACAGGCATGGAGCCCTGGGAAAGAAATAATCAACATTAGCTCCGAATCCTTGGCTGACACTCTCTTCCCCACCGCCAGCCCCTATCCTCTCGGAGATCAGTGAAACCCATCCCCCAGTGAAACACATTCTGCAATCCAGGAACACCTAATGGGGGAAAGATGGAAGTGACGGCTGAACTCATGGGCTGGCTGGTTTTGTGTACACAGGGGCTTATAAACACAAATCTGTCATGCCACCCTCTCATGGAGGCACATCATTTTTCTTTATCCTTCCATGGGACGTGGGCATGGCTAGCAATCATTGCCCGTCTGTAATTGCCCCCTGAACTGAGTGTCTAGCTAAGGGCCATTTCAGAGGGGGCAGTTAAAAGTCAACCGCATTGCTGTGCGTCTGCAGTCACGTGTCGGCCAGACTGGGTAAGGACGGTAGATTTCCCTCCCTAAAGGACATTAGTGAACCAGGTGGGGTTTTTACGACAATCGATGGTAGTTTCACGGTCACCATCACTGAGACTGGCTTCCAATTTCGAATTTTATTAACTGAATTTAAATTCCACCAGCAGCCAGGGTGGGGTTTGAACCTGTGTCCCCAGAGTATTAGCCTGGGCTTCTGGAGTTACTAGTCCAGTGACATTACCACAACACTACCATCTCTCATCATTGCCAAACGGGTGGAGTTTCTGAGTTGGTTAGAACATGCATCAATATTCCTACCTCTCCACCTGCTGATGCCTCCAGCCAGGGCTATGATTCCAAATATCATGAACACTATCCCGGTCACGTATCCGTAAGTCGGCCAGCTTTTCATCTTAGGAGCTGGGGAACGAAGTAGAATTAGGGTCGGAAGATATCACAGCGCCGGGCTAGTATGAACAACTTTGTTTCCTTCCCCACGCCCTTGGGCACCCTGAGATTATGGGTCACAACACAGACGGGAGGGTGGGCGGGCAGGCATGGCTGCTGTCAGGCGGGCATCTACAGCCCTGGCATCTTGCTTCTACAAAGTGCCAGAAACCAATCAAGTGATGTTTCTGCTGCACCCGTCCCTGCACATTGCTGCCCCAAGGATGCAGCTAAGCTTGCCAATGAGAGGAACAACTTCATTAAATAAAATGTCATTCTGTCTCACAAGAGGCTCTTGTGCATATTCAGGCCAAAGCCCCAGCACTCTCTGGCGCTATGCACTGTTAATAGACACCACTCATTAATCAGTGGCTTTGGATATACATGACCGCAGTGTATTGAAAATTGCAATGTGCATTTTGTCTGCTCAAGGCTACCATACAAACATGTACCACTAGATTGAGTCTAGAAGGAAATGAAAAGAAATGAATCCATGTTTTAATAATACATGCAGTTTTGCTTTTGAATGCTTCCTCTGTTTCTTCCCCAGAACTTCACAAAGACTTTGCTGCATTTTTATTACAGATCTGTGTTAACAAGTCAGATCAACATGGACACTGGCTAATGTAACAGATTCTGCCAAGTCTTCTCACCTCTCTCCCTGAGGGCTCATGTTCCATGGGTGCTGGTTGCCCTCTGGCACCCTCCTCCTCCTCATGCGAACATCAGCAAGGTTTTCAACAGCGGAGGGCCCATTGCCAAGCTCAATGTTGTGTAAATGAATGTTGATCAGAGCACAGGAACAGGCCATTCTGTGTCTTGAGCCTGTTCCACCTGCCGTTCAGTTAGCTCACGGCTGACCTGTACACCTACCCTTGCCTAAGCAAAAACCCGTTAATTGCAGAATTGAAATAGGCAGGAATCACCATCCTCCCTTTGTAGACCAAAGGCACTGAAGAGCCTCTTGTGAGACAGAATGACATTTTATTTAAATGAAGTTTGAGCGCCCTGTGAGTCAAAGCCTACGCCTTTGCTCACACCCTGAAAGCTCGTACATTAACAATCACCCTTTAGTTCCAAAATAATCCTCCTCCTGACATTAAACATTGTAGATACCATAAGTAAATCATTCCGTTCAGGCTAAAACTAATGGCTAGATTTATTTACAAATAAGAAAACTATACTGAGCAAGAAATCAATACAAGCATCTCAAGAGGCTAATTTTCCTGGCCCATTTGCATCAGTATGGTACCAGGTGATGTACATATGTGCCTTGAAATATTGCAAGGGAGGACTTACCCCAAACTGCCGTTAGTTTGTCGGGGCTGCTACTATGCTCCACTTGACAGGTGTAGGTATCACTGCTCCTGGGAGCAATGCTGATCTGGAACAAAACCTGGAATGTCCCGACCGTGTTTGGTAAAATCCTGCTACTCAACACCACCTGCTTGACAGCATCACCATTGTGCAGCCAGGTTACATTTGTGCCTCTTGGATAAAATACATCCACACGGCAGATCAGAAGTAAGGGTGCAAGCGGTGGGTGGTTATGTTGATGGAAGGCTTGGCTACAGAAGATGGAAGGCCAATGGATTTAAAACTCCTCAGAAAATGCGGCAGAGCAGAAAAGACTTCAGATAAAATCACCCAGATTTCCTCAATCCAGATTGGTGAAAATTCCAGTGGCCTCAGCAGATTTATAGCACAGAGTCAATGGGCTGAATGGCCTCCTTTGGTGCTGCAAAATTCTATCATTCAAGTACACCGCCTGAGAGCATCTTTGGTGTGTGGCTGGACATGGAGGGAAGTGTCAGACTTTTAACCAATAAGGGAATCAAGGGTTATGGGGAAAAGGCAGGGAAGCGGATTTGAGGTTTATCAGATCAGCCATAATCTCATTGAATGGCGGAGCAGATTGGATGGGCCGAATGACCTACTTGTGCTTCTACATCTTATGGTAACCTCCTGCAGCTCCTACAACCCTCCCTATCTCTTAGACCATAAGACCATAAGACATAGAAGCAGAAATTAGGCCAATCGGCCCATCGAGTCTGCTCCGCCATTCAATCATGGCATAAAATGTTTCTCAACTTCATTCTCCCATCTTCTCCTCGTAACCTTTGATCCCCTTACCAATCAAGAACCTATCTATCTTGGTCTTCAATACACTCAATGACCTGGCCTCCACAGCCTTCTTTGGCAATGAATTCCATCGATTCACCACTCTCTGGCTAAAGAAGTTTCTCCTCATCTCTGTTCTAAAAGGTCTTCCCTTTACTCTGAGGCTGTGCCCTCAGGTCCTAGTCTCTCCTACTAATGGAAACATCTTCCCCACGTCCACTCTATCCAGGCCTTTCAGTATTCTGTAAGTTTCAATCAGATCCCCCCCCACCTCATCCTTCTAAACTCCATCGAGTATAGACCCAGAGTCGTCATATGTTAAGCCTTTCATTCCTGAGATCATTCTCATGAACTTCCTCTGGATCTTCTCCAGGGCCAGCACATCCTTCCTGAGATACGGGGCCCAAAATTGCTCACAATATTCTAAATGTGGTCTGACCAGAGCCTTATAAAGCCTCAGCAGCACATCTCTATTTTTATATTCTAGTCCTCTCGAAATAAATGCCAACATTGCATTTGCCTTCCTAACTACCGCGTCAACCTGCAAGTTAACCTTAAGAAAATCCTGGACTAGGATTCCCAAGTCCCTTTGCACTCCAGACTTCTGAATTCTCTCCCTATTTAGAAAATAGTCTATGCCTCTATTCTTCCTACCAAAGTACATGACCTCACACTTCCCCACGTTGTATTCCATCTGCCACTTCTTTGCCCATTCTCCTAACCTGTATAAATCCTTCTGCAGCCTCCCTGCCTCCTCAATACTACCTGTCCCTCCACCTATCTTTGTATCATCTGCAAACTTAGCCAGAATGCCCTCAGTTCCTTCATCTAGATCATTAATGTATAACGTGAAAAGTTGTGCTCCCAACACTGAGCCCTGCAGAACTCCACTAGTCACCGACCACCATCCTGAGAAGGACCCCCTTATCCCCACTCTCTGCCTCCTGCCAGACAGCCAATTTAACCTCTTTAACCTCCTCCAAGCCTTACAACCCTCCCTACCTTTGTAACCTCCTCCAGTCCCTACAACCCTCCCTATCTTTGTAACCTCCTCCAGCCCCTACAACCCTCCCTATCTCTGTAACCTCCTCCAGCCCCTACAACCCTCCCTATCTCCGTAACCTCCTCCAGCCCCTACAACCCTCCCTATCTCTGTAACCTCCTCCAGCCCCTACACCCCTCCCTATTTCTGTAACCTCCTCCAGCCCTTACAACCCTCCCTACCTCTGTGACCTCTTCCAGCCCCAACAACCCACCTTATCTCTGTAACCTCCTATAACCCTTCGAGATCTCTGCGTCCCTCCAGCCCTGTTTTTTTGAGCATCCCCCGATTTCTATCGCTCCACTATTGACGGCCGTGCCTTCAGCTGCCTGGGGCCCTAAGTTTCCTCCCTAAACTTCTCCCTCTCCCTCTCTCTCCTCCTTTAAGATGCTCCTTAAAAATTGACCTCTATGAGCAAGCTTTTGGTCACCCATCCCTTATATCTCCTGGCGTGTCTCAGGGTCAAAGGTTGCTTCATAATCCTGGCACGTTGTGCCTCAGGGATGCTTTTCTTGTGTTAAAGACATTATATACAAACAGTTAAAATGTTGTAGTTTTGATAGGAAGGATCTGAAGCGAGGTAGACTGCAAAAGACACTCTCTGCAGGGACACGCAGAGAGGTTCAGAAAGTTGCTCGATTAGCTCAAGCTGTGAACAACATCAATGACTCCCCCCACCACCGTCGCCGGCCGGCCAAGTGCTCACAACTCTTTACATGCGCAGAGTTGTTATGACCAATGCAGTTGGTAAAGTGGAGTTATTTAAAAAATCTCAGAGGGAAACTTTAAACAACTGTCATAACCTATAATTTTAAGTGTTATGTTCGAGATGCGACTCTAAATTCAGGAATCAGACCATCAGTTCTTCAGGGTTTACATTAAACTAATTGAAACATTTTATTAATTTGCACAGGTTTAGTATATATATATATACACATGGCGACAAATTACTACTATCACATCTTTTAACAAATTCCCAAACTAATCTCCATTAGGGCAACAGCAACCCATAGACTTAACCAAACACCAGGCAAAGCATTTTCACCTTACAAATTCAAAATGAGGCTCCTTTCACTGTGGAGCCAGCTGGAGGCTTGTAGCTGCCTTTTGATCTCACATTGCCTCTGCTTTCACACCTGAAAACTACTGAAGTTATACCTACCGCCACTGATTGAATTCAAATTCTCATTGTCTCACCAGACTCTTTGAACTTTACCTTTTAACAATAAAACCCCATTCATTGTACCAATTTTATTAGCAATAAAAACATATTGCTTGGTATCTGCTAGAAAGGCATCAAGGTTTCACCCCACTTCTTGAATGCTCTTTTCAAAAAATGCAAATACACTCTACCCCTCTGTTTACATCTCAAACTAGTACATATCCAAGCACCCAGACTAGCTGACTGTAATCCAATTAAGACACACCAGCAGACTAAACTTCTATTTCAAAGGAAAAATATTTTCCAAAATATTGTATACATTAATAACTTCATAATAGAGTTCAGTCAGCTGGGACCTCCTGACGTGTGTACATGCTTGATGCGGTAACACACCGCACCCCACAGCCCAGGATGATGCCATTCTGCCCACCATGCCCGTGCTAGCTCTTTGAAAGTTCTAACCAATTAACCTCACTTCTCACTCCCACCCCCACCCTACCCGCTCTTTTCCGCACTTACTGATCAGTTGGTGAGCGGCCCGTAAAACCACATCTGACACCAGATTTGCGAAGGAGCCATAGCGAATGTACCTTCTGACCTTCTTCTGGTCGCTGTTAAGTTGCTCAGCGAAAGACTTTGCCAGCGGCTCGGTGGCCATGAACTGATTGGTGGTGTAGTTGAACTGGATTACTTCTGTTCCGTCATAAGCAAACCTCAGGCTAACTGCTGCGTGATGAGATTTTTCGATGGAGAACTGTGCCTGCAACATGTGTGCCCCTGGAAGGAAGAGAAAGCAGACACTTAATGCATTAACGTAAGACTGACAACCGCCCATTCCGAAGCAAACTGGGTCAAATTGATCCTTCCTCACTCCCGCAGCCTCCCTCCGCACACCACCACCCCACCACACCCACCCCCAAGCAATTTCCTTCCCTTCTCTATGTTCAATAACTCATCCCTCACTCACCTTATCCTTCTCTCCCTCCGCGTCATCCCCTCGTCCACAGCAACACAGGAGATGACTGACTCATACTCATGAGCTCTCAGAACTACAGAACTGCCACAGCGCAGGAAGAGGCCTGTACTGACTCTCCGAATGAGCAATGCATCCAGCCCCACTCCCCCAG
Source organism: Carcharodon carcharias (assembly GCF_017639515.1). NCBI lineage: Eukaryota > Metazoa > Chordata > Chondrichthyes > Lamniformes > Lamnidae > Carcharodon > Carcharodon carcharias. Next base: position 5,878,111 of record NC_054501.1, on the reverse strand, counting down.
TCTTCTCCCCATAACCCTGCGCATTCTTCCTCTTCAGATAATGACCCAATTCCCTCTTGAAAGCCTCAATTGAATCTGCCTCCTCGACACTCTCAGGCAGTGCATTCCAGATCCCAACCACTCGCTGTGTGAAAAAGTTTCCCCTTGTGTCTCCGTCGCTTCTTTTGCCAACCGCATTAAATTTGTGTCCTTCTGGTTCTTGACCATTCCGCCAATGGGAACAGTTTCTCCCTGTCTACTCTGTCCCAGAGACCCTCATGATTTTGAACACCTCGATCAAATCTCCTCTTAACCTTCTCTTCTCCAAGGAGAACACTCACAACTACACCAATCTATCCAAGGAACTGAAGTCCCTCATCCCTGGAACCATTCTTGTGAATCTTTTCTGCACTCTCTCTCTCTCTCTAAAGCCTTCACATCATTCCTAAACTCCAGTGCCCAAAACTGAACACAATACTCCAGTTGAGGCTGAATCAGTGTTTTATTCAGGTTTCATGGCTAATTCCATTGACCTCAGCGCCCCCAGATTAAGGAGGTTGAACCATAGAACTACATAGCACAGAAAGAGGCCATTCAGCCCATTGTGCCTGTGCTGGCTCTTTGACAGATCTGTCCAATTAATCCCCACCCCAGCCCATGCTCTCCCCACCATAATCCTGCAAATTTTTCCCCCTTAAATATTTATCCAATTTCCATTTTGAGACCTCCTATTGAATTTATCTCCACCCTCTGCCCAATCCCCGTCCCCCTTGATCCCCCAATCAAAAATCTATCTCCGCTTTCCCGCCCGCTCCCCCGCATCCCTTAATCCCCCAATCAAAAACCTATCTCCACTTTCCCACCCACTCCCCGCATCCCTTAATCCCCCAGTCAAAAATCTATCTTCACCTTCTACCAACTCCCCGTATCCCTTAATCCCCCAATCAAAAATCTATCTTCACCTTCCGCCAACTCCCCGTATCCCTTAATCCCCCAATCAAAAATCTATCTTCACCCACCGCCCACTGCCTGTATCCCTTAATCCCCCCAATCAAAAATCTACCTCCGTTCCTTCTCCCACTCCCCATATCCCTTAATCCCCCAATCAAAAATTTATCTCTACTCTCTGTCCACCCCCGTATCCCTTAATTCCCTCAATGCCGGGAAATCTCTCGATCTCCATATCAAATGTGACTGACAATCCTCTGGGGTTGAGAATTCCAAAGATTCACAACCCTCGGAGTGAAGAATTTCCCCCTCATCGCAGTCTGAAATGGCTGACCCCCCCCCCACCCCCGCCTGTTCTAGTGGTCTAGGCTCTCCAGCTGGAGGTGGGAATGGGGGGTGAAAGATGGGGAACAGCCTCTCAGCATCGACCCTGTCAAACACTCCCAGAATTTCATACATTTCCATGAGATCACTTCTCATTCTCCTAAACACCATAGAATGGGCTGATAAGTGGCAACTAATGTTCGTGCCACCTAAGTGCCAGTCAATGGCTATCTCCAACAAGGGAGAATCTAACCATTGCCCCTTGACAATCAATGGCATTATTATTGCTGAATTGCCCCACTATCAACATCCTGACCCGAAACTGAACTGGGCCAGACACATAAATACTATAGCTACAAGACCAGGTTAGAGGCTGGGAATCCTGTGGCGAGTAACTCATCTCCTGATCACCCAAAGTCTGTCCACCATCTACAAGGCACAAGTCAGCAGTGTGATGGAATACTCTCCACTTGCCTGGATGAGTGCAGCTCCAAAAACACTCAAGAAGCTTGACACCTTCCAGGACAAAGCAACCCCGCTTGTTTGACACCACATCCACAAACATTCACATCCTCCACCACTGACGCACAGTGGCAGCAGTGTGTGTACCATCTACAAGATGCACTGCAGCAACTCACCTCATTACACATTACCAGATCCAAAATAGCCTGATCCCTGCTTAGATCCATAACATATTGTGCTAGGAAACTGTCCCAAATACACTCTATGAATTCTTGCTCATGGCTACCTCTGCCAATTTGATTCACCCAACTTACATGAAGATTAAAGTCACCCATGATTAATATACTGCCTTTTTTACATGCCCTCATTATCTCCTGATTTATTCTCTGTCCTACAGATTAGCTACTGTTAGGGGGCCTATAGACTACTCCCACCAATGTCTTCTTCCCCTTATTATTTCTTACCTCCACCCATATGGGTTCCACATCTCCCGATCCAAGATCATTTCTTGCTAACTTACTTATTCCACCTCAAGCTAACAAAACTACCTGCCACCCTTTCCTTCCTGCTTGTCCTTTCGAAAAGTCACATGCCCCTGAATATTTAGTTCCCAGCTTTGATCTCCTTGTAACCATGTGTCCATCATGGCTATAAGATCATACACACTAACCTCTATTTGTACCATTAATTCATTTATTTTTGTTTGGAATACTATGTGCAGTTAAACAAAAATCCATTAATTTTGCCTTTTAACCATTCCCCCGCACCCCTCCCCTTGACCCTATTTGCTGCTTTTTTTTGTGTTTGCACACACTGTCCCTTCCTGTCACACTCTGGATGTCATTACCTAAATAGCTGCCCTGCAATGCTGCCATATCCTTTTGCTTTGCAAGCCTAAGTATCCCCTCTCCAGAACCCTACCCCTCCCCAACCCCCTATTTAGTTTAAAGCCCTCTCTACAGCAGTAGTTATTCGGTTTTCAGATTCAAGACAATTGGCAAAAGAAGCAACGGAGACTCGGAGAAAAACTTTTTCATATAGCGAGTGGTTAGGATCTGGAATGCTCTGCCTGAGATTGGCGCAGGCAGGGTCAATCGAGGCTATCTAAAGTGAATTGCATAACCAACTGAAGAGTAAAAATTTCAAGGCTACAGGGAAGTGGGATTAGATGAGTTGTTTTCGCAGAGAACTGACCTGGGCTCGATGGGCTGAATGGTCTTTGGCCGTGCTGTAACTATTCAATTCTCTGGGGGCTGCAAGATGGATGAGCAAACTGATCATGACACCGTGCTACAGGAAGCCATTCAAGTGAGGGGAATAGATGGGTAGGAGGGTAAGTTGAGGTATATTCTACAAAGGCAGAGGGTTAAGCAAATGGGCAAAGATTTGTGGATATGTGGGAAAATGTCCACTTTGGCAGGAAGAATAGAAAAGCAGCATATTAGTTAAATGGGAAGAGACTGTGGAACTCTGAGGCACAGAGGGATCTGGGTGTCCTGGTGCATGAATCACAAAAAGTTAGTATGCAGATGCAGCAAGCGATTAGGAAGGCAAGTGGCAAGTTGGTGTTTATTGCAACGGGAATGCAATATAGAAAAGTCGGGAAGTTTTGCTGCAGTTGTACAGGGCCTTGGTGAGAGCGCATCTGGAGTGCTGTGTACAGTTTTGGTCTCCTTATTTGGAAAAAGATATAATTGTGTTAGAAGTAGTTCAGAGAAGGTTCACTCGTCTCATTCTGGGATGAAGGAGTTTGTCTTATGAAGGAAGGTTGAGCAGGTCGGGCCTCTACCCATTGGAGTTTAGAAGAATGAGAGGCAATCTTATTGAAACATGTCAGATTCTTAAATGGGGATTGACAGGGTGGATGCTGAGAGGACGTTTCCCCTCATCAGACACAATTTAAGGATAAGGTGTCTCCCATTGAAGATGGAGTTGAGGAGGAATTTCTTCTCTTGGGGTCGTCAGTCTGTAGAATTCTCTCCCCAGACAGCAGTGGAGGCTGGCTCATTGAATATATTCAAGGCCAAGTTAGACAGATTTTTGATCAACAATCTAGTCATGGGTTATGAGGGACAGGCAGGAAAGTGGAGTTGAGGCCACAATCAGATCAGCCACGACCTTATTGAATGGGGGAGCAGACTCAAGGGGCCGAGTGGCTAAGAGCTGTTCCGATGATTCACTGGGGTGAATGGAGATGGTGATCCTGCATCCTGAGAACGAAGCGAGATACTGAATTAAAGAGCCATGGTAAAGCCTGCTTCGCTGTGAACAGATTCCCTCTCCCATGGCCCAGCGCAGTGAATTATTTTATGATCGTCATCCCCATAGTTTCAGTCACAGTTGATTTGATTTATGCTTTTTGCATTTCTCACAGAACTAAGAGTTTCTGGTAACGCTTGTTTGGGATTAACTATGCCTTTGATTTCATGATGCTAATGCCTCTTAGCGAATATGATACTCTGTGCAACGCTGTACAATTCCTGGAAGGGCTGTCAAGTTCCCTATATCTAATGCTGCATATCTGAGGGTTTTTTTGGCAGCCTATCTGATCTCTGTGGGGTAGCTGGAGGGTACGGGAACTGCCTGTGGGGAAGTGGTCCAGATGGGCACAGAATGAGGTTAAAGAGGAGCCCTTTCAGCCCCTCTCGAGCCTGTGACACAGGAACAGGAGGATGCCCATTCAGCCCCTCTCGAGCCTGTTACACAGGAACAAGAGGAGGTCATTCAGCCCCTCTTAAGTCTGTTACACAGGAACAGGACTAGGCCCTTAAGCCCTTTGTTGAGCCTGTTACACAGGAACAGGACGAGGCCCATCAGCCCCCCACAAGTCTGTTACACAGGAGCGGGAGGAGACTATTCAGTCTCTGGAGCTTGTTACACAGGAACAGAATGAGGCCCTTCAGCCCCCTAGAAGCCTGTTACACAGGAACAGGAGGAGGCTTTTCATCCCCTAGAGCCTGTTATACAGGAACAGGATGAGGCCCTTCAGCCCCACAAGACTGTTCAGATATCCGATAAGATCATGCCTGATCTACATCTTAACTCCATTTGCCCACCCTGCCTCGGTGACCCTTAATCCCCTTACCCAACAAAAAATCTATTAAATTCAGTTTAGAAATTTCCAGTTAACCCTGCGGCCTTGACAGCTTTTTGTGGTGGAGAGGTGGGGTGGAGGAGAGAGAGTTCCAGATTTCCACTCCCCTTTGTGCGAAGATGCACTTCCTGACATCACCCCTCAACGGCCTGGCTCCCAGTTTAAGATTTTGCCCCCTTGTTCTGGTCTCTTGTCACCAGGGGAAATAGTTTCTCTCTACTGTCCCTATTGAATCCTTGAATCGTCTTATCCCCTCACTTACAGGAAAACTGCACATTTCCTCTGAGCTGATTTTCCTTCTCTTTTTCCCTTGATCTTTTTTGGCGAGTGTGCCTGGTTCAATTGTTAGGTCTGTCACCTCTCAATTCGACTGTTCCAAATCCCATTGAATATATACCCGGAGGGGGCTGAGGCTCGACTACAATGCCCAGAGAGTGCCGTATTGTCTGAGGGTGGCCTTGTGGACCAGACATTAAGCTGACGCCAGGTCTGGCAGTCTGAGGAGGAGGGAAAGATTCTCCGTGGGTTGTCTATGAAAGGTGTCCTCAATCTCCAGGCCAACATTCCTCCTTCAAGAGAAAGGAGGACTGACTGGTGGTTCATTCTCTCCCCTTTCCTGGGATCCTGCTGTGCAAAATGAATTGCCACTTTTGTCCGTGTCACGGCAGGAACTGCATTTCTAACATAACCTCCCGGCTGTGAAAGGTTTTGGAATGTCTTGAGGATGTGAAAGATGTTATATAAACTTTTTTTAAAAATATGTATTCCTTCATGGGATGCAGGCATCGCTGATCAGGCCAGTATTTGTTCCCATCCCTAATTGCCTCTTGAACTGAGTGACTTGCTAGGGCCATTTCAGAGGGCAGTTAATAGTCACGTGTAGGCCAGATCGGGTAAGGACGGCAGATTTGGACTTTAGTGAACCAGATGGATTTTTACAGCAATCGATGATAATTTCATGGTCACCCTTACTGAGGGCAGAATTTTCACCTCCCCGAGTGGGTACATGCCTGACCTGCTCGAGCGTGAAATGACGCGCGATGACGTCAGGCGAATGTCCTGACACCAATGCGCATTTGAACGATAGGTCGGTGGGTCCGCGCGGGAATCGGCAGTGCGCCCGCTGACAATTAGAAGGCCTATTAAGGCCATTAAAGTATTAATTATCTTAAATTTTTCAGTGCCTGTCCAAGTTACGGTTGGTGAGCAGGCGAAAAGGTCAAGCAGCCTTTGCACTTTTTAGGAAACCTCATCCACGGGCGTGATGAGGCTTCTAACAGCAATTAAAAATAAAATTCAAAAATTTACATCTCATTTGTAACATGTCCCAACCCCCCCAGCCCCCACCTTAAACCAGCTTATATTTCATCCCTCTGCTTAGATTCACTCAGTTCTGTTGAAGGGTCATGAGGATTCGAAATGTCAACTCTTTTCTTCTCTGCCGATGCTGCCAGACCTGCTGAGTTTTTCCAGGTAATTCTGTTTTTGTTTTGGATTTCCAGCATCCGCAGTTTTTTGTTTTTATCTCTGTGCCTCAGGGAGCTTTTCCAGTGTGCATTTGCACGCATGTGTGAAGTTCCCCACTTGCCCCGCTCACTCTCCTCCCCCAGAATCTTCCAAACCCGCAACCTCCATCACCTCGAAGGACAAGAGCAGCAAACGCATGGGAACAGCGGCGCCTGGAAGTTCTCCTCCGAGCAACACACACCATCCTGACTTGGAAATACATTGGCCCTTTGTTCATATCGCTGGGTCAAAATCCTGGAACCCTCTCCCTAACAGCATGGTGAGTGTACTTACACAACATGGACTGCAGCGGCTTAAGAGTCAGCTCACCACCACCTTCTCAAGGGGCAATTAGGGATGGGCAATAAATGCTGGGCTAGCCAGTGACACCATGAAAGAATTTTTAAAAAGGGAAAAGGTTCATGCATCTTGAGCAGATTATCACAGGCGTTGGGAGATGAGATTGTGAGGTCTGAAGGAAAATTGAGAGAACCAAGATCGGCTTTGTCAAAATGAAGGATGTTTTAACATCAAAGAAACTGGAGCTGAATCTTAGCATCAGAATGCTGAGGTGCTACATAGAGTCATAGAGTTCTGCAGCATGGAAGGAAGCCATAGAAAAGTTACAGCACAGAAGGAAGCCATTCGGCCCATCTTGTCCATGCCAGCCCGAGGACACCCAGGTGCCCTTTCTAATCCCACCTTCCTGCACCGGGCCCAAAGCCCTGCAGCTTACAGCACTTAAGGTGCAGATCCAGGTACTTTTTAAAAGAGTTTAGAGTTTCTGCCTCTACCACCAACTTGGCAGCGAATTCCAGACTTCCACTACCCTCTGCGTAAAAAAGTTCTTCCTCATGTCCCCACAACACCCTCTGCCACTTTTCTTGAATCTATGTCCCCTGGTTCTAGAATTCTACACCAAGGGAAACAATTTTATCCTGTCCACTCTATCTATTCCCCTCATAATTTTATACACACCAATCAAGTCACCTCTCAGCCTTCTTTGTTCTAAGCCCTTCGGCACATCGTGTCTGTGCTGGCCATCAAATTCCTATCTATTCTAATCCCATTTTCCAGCACTTGGCCCATAGCCCTGTATGTTGTAGTGTTTCAAGTGTTCATCCAAATACTTCTTAAATGTTGTGAGGGTTCCTGCCTCTTCCACCCTTTCAGGCAGCGAGTTCCAGATACACCACCACCCTCTGGGTGAAAAATCATTCCTAAAACCCTCTCTAAACCTCCTGCTCCTTACCTTAAATCTATGCCCCCTGGTTATTGACCCCTCTACTAAGGAGAAAAGTTTCTTCCTATCTCCTCTATCTAGGCCCTTCATAATTTGTGCACCTCAATCAGGTCACCCCTCAGCCTTCTCTCCTCTAAGGAAAACAATCCCAGCCTATCCAGTCTTTCTTCATAGCTGAAAAGCTCCAGCCCAGGCAACATCCTGGTGAATCTCCTCTGCATCTTCTCCAGTGCAATCACATCCTTCCTATAGGGCGGCAACCAGAACTGCACATAGTGCTCCAGCTGTGGCCTAACTAATGCTTTCTACAGGTCCATCAAAACCTCTCTGCTCTTATATTCTATGCCTCGACTAATAAAGGCAAGTATTCCATATGCCTTCCTAGCCACTTTATCTACCTGTCCTGTTGCCTTCAGGGATCTATGAACATACACACCAAGGTGCCTCTGATCCTCTGTACTTCCTAGGGTCCTACCATTCGTCGTGTACTTCCTTGCATTATTAGTCCTCCCAAAATATATCACCTCACACATCCCAGGATTAAATTCCATGTGCCACTGCTCTGCCCATCTGACCAGCCCATCTATATTGTCCTGTAGTCCACGCTTACATACAAAAGGACTATTATTGTATAACTATATCTGAGAAATTAGGGTTGCATCATGACATCTTTCTTTGAGGTGTGCCTGGCCATAATTCCCAAAGACTCTGTATTACACATCCCTGGGATCTGTTCGTGTTGCAGGACATCGGGAGGTTGGCAGTACATGCCTTGGGTAACTGGCATCGGAACTTTGTTTCTTTCAGCAAGCCGCACTAGTAAACTCCTGCTCAAGAATACAGCAACAGTGTGAATCTTGCTTCTTATACACCAATGTTATATCACTCAGAGACATTTACAACAAACCAAGAGACTATTGATAAACTGAATGCGTTAGAGATGTGGACTTATGGGAGAATGCTCGGCATGACCCCAACACAGAAAGGCTAATGAGGAAGCGCTGGAAATGGCGGCAGAAGAGAGGAAGTTAGTACAGAACATCAGAGCAAGAAAAGTAAGACACTTCAGTCACATGACTAGAGCAGATGGTAGACAGAAACAGTTACTGGAGGGGAAGATCGAGGGAAAACCCCCTTGCCCCCACTATTAGCAGCCTTGCCTTCAGCCTCCTCGGCCCACATGCTATGGAACCTCCCTCAAAACCCACCTTTCAAGATCTGAAACCGATTTCTCTAACGAAACGTTCAGTCATTCCTCTTCAATTCTTCTGCTGGGGCTTGGCAAAGATTCTCTTCATTCTTCTCCCGTCGCCGTTTTTCTAAAATGCCTTCGAAACGTATTCCATGTTAAAGCTGCAAGGGCCCATTCTTGCTCTTTCCCACAGCGGTAGCACTCCCACCTCTGAGTCCGATGGCCATGGATTCAAGTCCCAGTCCAAGAGGTGAGTACATGCTGCAGGCTGCCTTTCAGGATGAGAGGTCGAGCCTAGGTGGTGAGCCAGGGGCTGCCTCTGGAAAGCAGGGGCGCATTGTCACCCTGATGAACATTTTGGGTGCAGGTGGCAGACTCCTGGTCAGAGTTGGCACCAGAAATGACAAAAGACCTGCCAACTGTTTGGAGAAAGAGCAGCTCCTTCAGTGTAAGCCACCTGTAAAGGGGCGAATTTACTGAAAGTCCTCCAATACACTCATCCATTGAAAACCTGCCTCTACTGCCATCTTGAAGATGACCCAATGGTGTTGCATGCGATCAATGGAGGGTGGGGGCGTAAACCACCACAGACCCTCTCTTCTGCCCACCTTCAGCTGCAGACGCAACAGCAAGATAGCAGGTGAGGGATTGAGGGGCACCCAACATAGCAGAGGATTGGCTCATTAACCTGTGTACAGATTGAGCACAGTTATGATCATTATTTCCAACAAGGGTAGTCAGCTGCCTCTGGGGTCATGATAAAACCCATCATTCATGGACCGACATGAAGGAGGCCAGCGGACTGATTTCCAATAGTCCTGGCACCGGTCTCTCTTTAGCTCTGTACACATCGCCTGGCGCCCATATCTCAACCCCGTTTCAGGAGCAATCTAACTCCTTTACCTCTCTATTATTGCTAAAATGCCAGAGTTCCTGAATACTTTAATTTTAACCAGTTGTAGCACAAATACATTGTAAGATAAGACATTCACAACACAATGGGACAGCTTTCATTCCAATGTATTTTAATGCATCAAATAAACAGACCCCATTATTTACTGAACATGTTTTGGGGAAATGGTGAGAGTGATCAGTAAATCTATTGACAGTTTCCAGCACGCACAGGGATGACAAATCCCAATGAAAGCTCACACACAAACAGTACACTGAGAGACTGAACGACAATGATAACATAAAGTTTGATCAGAAAACTGCTTTGAATACAGATAGAAACATGGAATTAAAATTCTTCAAATTTTCCCACAATCTTTCATATCTGACTTTGCACTCTAGGAAGGAAAAGAGAGTGAGATTAAGGAGGAAAAGCTGGAGTTTATATAACACTCTGATCATCTTTCTGAGGAACAGCCCAAAGTACTTGATAATGAATTGGTTGAATATGGCCTTGTGGAAGCCATTTTGTATTTAACAAAATCTCACAGTAAGAGTTAGATGGCAACTGACTCCAAAGCCAGACGGTGAAACAGGAAACCAGACACCAATCTTTTTACTTAATATTCGAGTTATTTACAGAATGCAGCATTACTCAGTCACATGAGGGGACATGTTTAAATACATTTTTAAATCATTTATTCAATTGTTTTAATATCCATTCAATCTCCTTGAGGCAGCTCGGTGCCTCAGGGAGATTGCTGCGCTCTTTTGCGGGAGCACTGGCCCTGACTCTCTCTCCTCCCCCTGCCCGCACAAGTAGCACTGAGCACTACTGGTCACGTGTTATGCTGGGCGGGCCTTAATTGGTCTGCCCGTGTAAAATGGCAGTGCGGAGCAGATCGCGGGAGGCGATTGGCTCCATGCCTACCCCCGACCAGCCCGCCCGCCATAGGAAAAATCCTGCCCTATCACTGAAAACAGGTTGACAGATATATAGAACCACAGTTACCTGAAGAGCAGCTGGTGTTGGAGGAGTTAGAAGTGTTTGAGCTACTGGACCGCATACTGCAATTGCATGGATTCATCCGACATGGTCCTGCCCGGTTAGTGAACTTTGCTGGAAACAGAAAGACACCAAATTGTACGGCTGGGTTAAATATATCCACAACCCCCGAAATATTCTTATACAGCCAAAAATATTCCAAGTAAATGACAGTTTCTCTCACCCCCATAGACTCATAGACTTTTACAGCACAGAAGGAAGCCATTTGGCCCATCGTGTCCATGCTGGTCAACAAAGATCTGACTACACTAATTCCATTTTCCAGTGCTTGGCCCATGACCCTGCAGGCTATGGCAATGCAAGTGAATATCTAAATACTTCTTAAATGTTATGAGCATTTCTGAGTCAACCACCCTTTCAGGCAGTGAGTTCCAGACTTCCTCCAACCTCTGGGTGAAAAAATTTCTCCTCAGCTCGCCTCTTACTCTTCTACCTCTTACCTTATATCTATGCCCCCTGGTTATTGACCCCTCTACTAATGGAAAAAGTGCTTTCCTGTCCCCCCTATCTATGCCCCTCATAATCTTATACACCTCTATCAGGTCCCCCCTAAAACATCGCTGCTCCAAGGGAAACAGCACCAGCCTATACAATCTTTCCTCATAGCTCAGACCCTCCAGCCCAGGTGGCATCCCGGTAAATCTCCTCTGCACCCTCTCAAGTGCAATCACATCCTTCCTATAATGTGGTGGCCAGAACTGCACACAGTACTCAATTGTGGCCTGACCAGCATTTCGTACAGTTCCAGCATAACCTCCTGGCTCTTCTACGCCTCGACTAATAATTGCAAGTATCCCATATGCCTTCTTAACCACCTTATCTACCTGCCCTGCTACTTCAGGAATCCCTGGATATGCACATCAAGATCCCTCTGATCTTCAGTACTTTCCAGGGTCCTACCATTCATAGTGTAATCCCTTGCCTTGTTAGCCCTCCCCATGTGCATTAGTTCACACTTTTCCGGGTTGAATTCCATTTGTCACTGCTCTGCCCACCTGACCCATCCATTGATATCCTCCTGCAGTTTATGGCTATCCTCCTCACTATTTACCACCCTACCAATTTTCATGTCATCCATGAACTTCTTCATCATAGCCCCTACATTTAAGTCCAAATCATTTACGTACATCACAAACAGCAAGGGCCCCAGCACCGAGCCCTGCAGAATCCCACTGGAAACAGACTTCAAGTAACAGAAACATCTCTCTAACATCACCCTCTGCTTCCTGCCTCTCAGCCAATTTTGGATCCAATGTGCCACTTTGCCTTGGATCCCATGGGCTCTTGACCAGTGTGCCATGAGGGACCTTATCAAAAGCCTTGCTAAAGTCCATGTAGACCACATCAAATGCATTACCCTCATCAACACTCCTGGTTACCTCCTCAAAAAATTAGATCAAATTTGTCAAACATGACCTTCCTTAACAAATCCATGCTGACTATCCCTGATTAATCCGCCTCTCTCCAAGTGCAGATATATTTTGTCCCTCAGAATCCTTTCTAGTAACTTCTCCACCACAGAGGTTAGACTGGCTGGCCTGTAATTTCCTGGTCTATCCCTTCCTCCCTTTTTCAATAATGGGATAACATGAGCAATCCTCCAATCCTCTGGCACCTTACCTGTGGCCAGAGAGTATTTGAAAATTACTGCCAGGGCCCCTGATATCTCTTCCCTTGCCTCCCTCAGCAGCCTGGGATACATCTCATCCGGGCCTGTGGATATATCCACTTTTAAGGCCGCTAAACCCACAAGTACCTCCTCTCTCTAAGTTAATTTCCTCTAATATTTCACATTCCTCCACCCTGATGTCTATACCTGTATCGTCCTTTTCCATTGTGAAGACCGACGCAAAGTATTCATTGAGGACTGTACCCGCATCTTCTGGGTCCACACATAGATTACCTCCATGGTCCCTAATTAACCCTACTCTTCCCCTAGTTATTCTATTGCTCTTTATTTATTTAAAAAGCCCCTTTGGGTTTTCCTTTATTCTACCCATCAATGCTTTCTCATGCACTCTCTTAGCTTTCGTAGTTACCATTAAGTTCCCCTTGCACTTTTTATACTCCTCTTGGGACTCTGCCATATTGAGCCCTCAGTATCTGCCATAAGCTTCTCTTTTTCTCTTAATCCTAACCTTTATGTCCCTTGACATCCAGGGTTCTTCGGACTTAGAGCCCCTCTTTATCTTTACGGGAACATATTTGCCTTGTACTCTCACTATTTTCTCCTTGAATGCCTCCCACTACTCTGACACAGTTTTATCTGCCAGTAGCTGCTCCCAGTCCACTTGTGCCAAATTGTATCTCATCTTATTAAAATTAGCATTTCCCTAATTTAGAACTTTTATTCCAGGCCCAACCTTATCCTTTTCCATGACTATCCTAAATCTAACTGAGTTATGGTCATTATCTCCAAAATGCTCCATTACTGATATGCCTTCCATCTGCCCAGGCTAATTTCCGAATATTAGGTCCAGAACTACTCCCTTCCTTGTTGGGCTTTCTATGTACTGGCTAAAAAGTTTCTCCTGGATGCAACTTAAGAATTTTGCTCCCTCCTTACCTTGCACACTAAAACTATCCTGGTTAATATTTGGGTAGTTAAAATCCCCCACTATTACTGCCTTATTATTCTTACACTTCTCTGAAATTTGATTGCATATTTGATCCTCTATCTTGGCCTGACTCTTTGTGCGCCTATAGTACACACCCAAAAGTGTGTTTGCTCCTTTTGTGTTTTACTTCTACCCATATGTCCTCATTTGATAAAGGCATAATACTGCTGATGCTGGAAATCTGAAACAAAAACAAAAAGTGCTGGAAAAATCAGCAGTTTCTGTGAAGAGTAAAACAGAGTGAACATTTTGAGTCCGTATGACTCTTCTTCAGAACCCTTTTAGTTCACTCCCTGGGGACCCCCGTAAATACTAACACAGTCCCCGGGGACCCCCTGTAAACACTGACACACACCCCGGGGAACCCCTGTAAATACTGACGCACTCCCCGGTACCCCCTGTAAATACTGACACACTCCCCGGTACCCCCTGTAAATACTGACACACTTTCCGGGGGCCCCCTGTAAGTACTGACACATTCCCCGGGGAACCCCTGTAAATACTGACGCACTCCCCGGTACCCCCTGTAAATACTGACACACTCCCCGGTACCCCCTGTAAATACTGACACACTTTCCGGGGGCCCCCTGTAAGTACTGACACACTCCCCGGGGAACCCCTGTAAATACTGACACACTCCCCTGTACCCCCTGTAAATACTGACACACTCTCCGGGGGCCCCCTGTAAATACTGACACCCTCCCCAGCAAACCCCTGTAGACATTGACACACTCCCTGGGACCGCTCTAAATGCTGATATACTCACGGGGACCCGTCTAACTACTGACTCATTCCCCTGGGACCCCCTGTAAATAATCACACATCCCCATAGATACCCTGTAAATATTGACACACTCCCTAGAGACCGCCTGTAAATACTGACACAGTCCAAAGTATACAGGCATAAAATTGCCTCTACACTGTCCCCATCAAACATTCTCGGGACAGGTACAGCACGGGGTTAGATACAGAGTAAAGCTCCCTCTACACTGTCCCCTCCCCCTCACCACCTTCCCCATACTCTGCTGTTTGTCTCCTGTTAGTTGCTCCATGTCCCCTGTCCGCCCTCACTGGACATGCCTGGGGTCACCGTGGGCTTTGTGGGTTGTCAGTAGAAAGCGGTGCTGACTGCAGGCCCCCCCCAGCAGGTCCAAGGTAAGCTCAGCTCTGGAGACACCTCACCTCAAGAGGGCACAGACTCTCCCCCTCGCCGTGTTTGACTCCGGCCATGGAGAGAGGCCAAATTCCAAGGCAACGGCAGCCCGGGTTTCCCTCCTCCCGCCTGGCCAGTTTTCAGACACACCCAGGATTGGTTGCAGCATTTCCTGAGCCCACCCACACTTGCAGCGGTTGAGCAGCGCAGAAGTAAGCCCTGGGCATAAAGTCTGTTACAGGCGAGAGATTCCAGATACATGCCTGCATTTGTAAGGGTTAACTGTGTCAGGCAAGCAGCTGCAAGATAAACTAACTCTTTACTCTGGTACACACCTCTGACAATGCGGCACTCCCTCAGCACTGACCCTCCGACAGTGCAGCACTCCCTCAGTCCTGACCCTCTGACAGTGCGTCACTCCCTCAGCACTAACCCTCCGACAATGCGGCGCTCCCTCAGCACTGACCATCCGACAGTAGGGCACTCCCTCAGTACTGACCACTGGCCCACCGACAGGGCGGAGCTCCCTCAGTACTGGCCCTCTGACAGTGTGGCGCTCCCTCAGTACTGACCCTCTGACAGTGTGGTGTTCCCTCAGTACTGACCCTCCGACAGTGCGGCGCTCCCTCAGTACTGATCCTCCAACAGTGTGACGCTCCCTCAGCGCTGACCTTCCAACAGTGTGGCGCTCCCTCAGTACTGACCCTCCAACAGTGCAGCGCTCCCTCAGTACTGACCCTCCGACAGCGCAGCACTCCCTCAGTCCTGACCATCCGACAGTGCAGCTCTCCCTCAGCACTGACCATCCGACAGTGCGGCTCTCCCTCAGCACTGACCATCCGACAGTGCGGCTCTCCCTCAGCACTGACCATCCGACAGTGCGGCTCTCCCTCAGCACTGACCCTCCGACAGTGCGGCTCTCCCTCAGCACTGACCCTCCGACAGTGCGGCGCTCCCTCAGCACTGACCCCCCGACAGTGCGGCACTCCCTCAGTCCTGACCATCCAATAGTGCGGCTCTCCCTCAGCACTGACCATCTGACAGTGCGGCTCTCCCTCAGCACTGACCCTCCGACAGTGCGGCACTCCCTCAGCACTGACCATCCGACAGTGCGGCTCTCCCTCAGCACTGACCATCCGACAGTGCGGCTCTCCCTCAGCACTGACCCCCCCGACAGTGCGGCACTCCCTCAGTCCTGACCATCCGACAGTGCGGCACTCCCTCAGTCCTGACCATCCGACAGTGCGGCTCTCCCTCAGCACTGACCATCCGACAGTACTGCAATAGAAGAGTCAGCCTGGATTTTGTGTGTTGGGTGGGGCTTGACCCCACTACCCTTTGACACACTGAGCTGTAGCTGATACCGGGAGGCCACATGCTGTTTGCCCAGAGGGTCAGTACTGAGGGAGCGCTGCACTGTTGGAGGGTCAGTACTGAGGGAGCGCCACACTGTTGGAAGGTCAGCGCTGAGGGAGCGTCACACTGTTGGAGGATCAGTACTGAGGGAGCGCCGCACTGTCGGAGGGTCAGTACTGAGGGAACACCACACTGTCAGAGGGTCAGTACTGAGGGAGCGCCACACTGTCAGAGGGCCAGTACTGAGGGAGCTCCGCCCTGTCGGTGGGCCAGTGGTCAGTACTGAGGGAGTGCCCTACTGTCGGATGGTCAGTGCTGAGGGAGCGCCACATTGTCGGAGGGTTAGTGCTGAGGGAGGACATTGAGTGACTGCGCAATCTAGATGCGAGTGGGAAGCATTTCAGCCCCAGTGACTGAGCCACTCCTGCTCGTCCTGTGACCAAACCAACCTAACCACACCTAGCCCTCCTCAACTCCCCCAAAGCCACCTATAGCAGAAGCTGTCTGGCAAGACATGTTACCTTTTCTGTAGCTCCGAGCACAGCAGAGAATGTTACAAGTCACAGAGAGGAACAGGAAAAATCCTGTGGCCCCAAAGATGGTCCACATCAGGGAACTGCAGCACAGATCCTGTAATCCTGCCAGGTCAACACAGTTCACAGAGTTAAACAGGCACAGGAGAGGTGGTCACTTCTTAACACCTACCCCAAAGACCCAGCCATTCTTCCTCTCCCCTTACAGGGATATTTATCTCCGCTCCACCAATTCCCCTCCCGAAGAGATGTCCTGCTCTTGCGGCCCCACGTCCACTTGTCCTGCCATGGATTGGTCTGAAATATTGCCCTGAATTCACCCCTATGAGTCCCGCTCTCATGGTGCCAGTTACATTCATGCCGCACTAGTGCCAGGCAATGACCATATTCGATGTCATTACCAATACTGAATCCCCCAATATTAACATCCTAAGGGTGGGGGGTTACCATTGACCAGAAACGGAACTGGACCAGCCATATAAATGTTGTGGCAACAAGAGCAGGTCAGAGGCTGGGAACTCTGCCATGAGTAACTCACCCCCTGACTCCCCAAAGCCTGTCCACCATCTACAGGGCACAAGTCAGGAGTGTGATGGAATACTCTCTGCTTGTCTGGATGAGTGCAGCTCCAACAACACTCAAGAAGCTTGACACCATCCAGGGCAAAGCGGCCCCCTCGATTGGCACCCCATCCACCACCTTCAACATTTACACCCTCTACCACCGACGCACAGGGGCAGCAGTGTGTGTACCATCGACAAGATGTACTGCAAAAACTCGCCAAGGCTCCTTCGACAGCACCTTCTAAACCCCTACCACCTAGTAGGGCCCACTTTTCTCCTTTCCGCCCAAAGAGTTAAAGCAGGTTCCATCTCTTACCTTTACAACTCTGGTTACGCTGAGTGCCACCCATTTACAGCTCTTCTCCACATACCAGCCTCTGCCTCCGTCTCTCCCCAGTCGGTTGACAAGTGATGTGGGGTCGGTTTTCAGTCCTGTCCAGAGAAGCCCCACCTCAGGTTTCTGGTGCTGATGTTTGGCTGGCGTAGACTGGCGCCCCTGATCACCATTTCACACAGGGCCCTTCAATCCAGATGACAGAGACTGTCCCTTCTGCCTATTCAATTCAGAGGCATCTTTGGCCCTCCTTGAGCCTTTGAGCATTCCTGCAGACGGTCAACTTTTCCTGAGTACAGTGTGCGGAGGTATGGCCTGATATCACTCCTGACTGTCTAAATGCCCTGCTGTATCTGTCCCTCTTCATATACACCCTTGTATCCTCCTCTCTACCTGTACCTGTCCAAACCCCTGTTTTACCTCCCGCAGTCTCCTTTCTATCGACGTCTATCTGCGTCCGTCCCTCCTTTCCCTGCCTCCCTCTGTCTCACTCCTTCTGTCTCCGCTTCCCTCTTACTCTGTGCCCCTGTCTCTCTTCCCGTCTTCCTACCTTCTTTCTCTTCTTATCTGTAAGTGCGCCTCTCCATCTTGCTCTATCTCTGAGTGCGCGCGTCTCTGTCCCTCTGACTCCCTTCTGGCTCTCTGATGCTGCCTGCCTTTCTCTCATTCCCCACCCATATGTCGACAACGCCCCTCTCTCGCTCTCTGTCGGAGAGGAACAGGCAACCGTTTACATTTCAAAAAGTGCAACTTGACCACAAGAGAGACACGAGGTGGGAGGGAGGGTGTGAAACCACCTGCTGCTTCCTGCGCGCTTCAATGCCCCACCTCCCCACCACAACCCCGTAGATCCCAACACATTGCCAGAAAAAAAAGGCGGAGCAGGAACATCAAAAAAATATAATGACCTTCTTCCAAATTACTGGTGAAATTGGAGAGACTGTAAGTCAAAGCTTAAGAAAAAGTGATGCGTAAACTGGATTGAAAGAAATGAGAACAGTTTGCAGTGTGAATGATGCCATTGGGGTGACAGGAAACCTTAGCTGGTAGCTTTGCTCCGCCCGCTGGTTAGAAAAGGTGAAAAGGCTCAAAGTCTTTCCTCGTAGAAACTTCCGGTGCCTCGAATTGGGGCCACGACCTAAATGCAGTTGGTCGGGTTCGCCGAGGCATTTTTCGAAGCGACCTCAATTCCGCTCGTGCGCACAGGGCAGCCTCACCTCGGTGTTAAGACGCTCCCGCTTTGGCCCATCATCCAGGCTGGCACTTTTTGCAATGGGGGGAGGGGGGTGTTGGGTGTGTGCACAGGATAGGGCAACTGTAGGGGATGGACAATAATCAGCAGCCTTGGCAGCAACATCCACATCCCACCATGAATTATGTTGTTTAATAAAAAGAATCAGTCGAACCATAAGGACACAGGAATTCAGAGCTGGAGTAGGCCATTCAGCCCATCGAGCCTGCTCTGTCACTCAGTAAGATCATGGCTGATCTGACTGTAACCTCAGCTCCACTTTCCTGCCTGTTCCTAGTGTTCTGGAGTTAAACAAAGGTAACTACATAGGCACGAGGGCAGATTTGGCCCTAGTGGACTGGGCAGAAAGACTACAAGGTAGGACAGTTGATGAACAGTGGCAGATATTTAAGGAGATATTCAATTCCTCCCAAGTAAAATATATTCTAAAGAGGAAGAAAGCTGCTAAGAGGGGAAAAAACATCCATGGCTAAGCAAGGAGGTTAAAGATAACATAAAGGCAAAAACTAAGGCAGAGCAAATTGCAAAGATCAGTGGCAGGCTGGAAGATTGGGAAAGTTTTAATGATCAACAAAGGGTTACTAAAAAAATAATAAAAAGAGCAAAGGTAAATTATGAAAGAAAACTAGCGCAAGATGTAAACACTGATAGCAAAAGCTTCCACAAGTATATAAAAGGAAAGAGAGTAGCTAAAGTGAATGTTGGTCCCTTGGAGGACCAGAAATGGCAGAGACGCTCAATCAACATTTTGCCTCAGTTTTCACGGTGCAGGACACTAGTACCACCCCAATAGTAACAGGTAGTGCAGAGGGTATCGAGAAGGAGAAACTTAGAACAATCACCATCACTAGAGAAAAAGTACTGAGCAAACTATTGGGATTAAAGGGTAACAAGTCCCCAGGACCTGATGGCCTACATCCCAGTGTCTTAAAGGAAGTGGCAGTGGAGATAGTGGATGCATTGGCTATAATATTCCAAAATTCCCTGGGTTCTGGAAAGGTTCCAGTGGATTGGAAAAATGCTAATATAACGCCCTTCTTCAAAAAGTGGGGGAGGCAGGAAGTAGGAAACAATAGGCCAGTTAGTTTAACGCCTGTCGTTGGGAAATTGTTGGAATCCATTATTAAGGAAGTAGTAATGGGGCATTTGGAAGGTCTTGGGTTTGCACAGTGCTGTCTAAGGACACTTGGTGAATTTCTGTGTAACATCTTCGAGATGCACAGCAGGAACTCACCTCCATAGAGAGCACCTTCCAAACCCAAGACCTCTACCATCTAGAAGGACAAGGGCAGCAGGTACATGGGAACACCACCACCTCGAAATTCCCCTCCGAGCCACTCACCATCCTGACTTGGAAATATATCGGCCATTCCTTCACTGTTGCTGGGTCAGAATCTTGGAACTCCCTCCCTCACAGCGCTGTGGGTGTACCTACAGTTCACGGACTCCTGTGGCTCAAGAAGGCAGCTCACCAGCAACTTCCCAAAGGGCCATTAAGGATGGGCATTAAATACTGGCTTAGCCAGCAACGTCCACATCCCGTGATCAATAAATCTGTAATTAGAAGCCAGAATCTGTGACGGTGCCCATGAAAATTATCATCGATTGTTGTAAAAACCCACTTGGTTCACTAAATGTCCTATAGGGAGGGAAATCTGCCGTACTTACCCCGTCTGACCTACATGTGACTCCAGGTCCACAGCAATGTGGTTGAGCTCTGATTGCCCTCTGAAATGGCCCTTGCAAGACACTCAGTTCGAGGGCAATTAGGGATGGGCAATAAATGCTGGCCTCACCAGCGACGCTTACATTGCATGAAAGAATAACAAGGTCTAAGTGTTATACATAAAGTCGCCGATGTTTTATATGACAGAGCCTCACAAACCCAGCCCCCAAAGTCAGGAATCAGTCCCCTCCTTCTTGCTTCCAACCCGTCAGCCCCCCAACCCCAGGCCCTCTCGGCCCAGATGACACTGTACAGAACCCCCTAATTGGCATCTCAGATTGGGTTCTTAAGCAAGCCACTGGGCAACAGTGAGGCTGCCCTGGGCCTTCAGCAGAAGCATCACTCCACCTCAATCAGTAAACACCATGGCCCGGAACAGCCCTCAGCCTGCTGTCACTGCCAAGCGGACGGGTTGAGTGGGCCTGCAAGGCATCACAACAAGCATTGCTGGCTGGGCCCAGCATTTATTGCCCTTGGAGAAGGTGGTGGTGAGCCACCTTCTTGAACCACTGCGATCCTTGCGGTGGAGGTACACCCATAGTTCTGTTAGGGAGGGAGTTCCAGGATTTTGGCCCAGCGACAGAGAAGGAACAGCCAATATATTTCCAAGTCAGGATGGTGAGTGGCTCAGAGGGGTGGTGTTCCTATGTTTCTGCCACCCTTGTCCTTCTAGATGGTAAAAGTCATGGTTTGGGCAGCACTGTCAAAGGAGCCTTGGTGAGTTCTTGCAGTGCATCTTGTAGATGGTACACACTGCTGTCACTGTGCATCAGTGGTGGAGGGAGTGAATGTTTAAGGTGGTAGATTTGTTTTGTTATTTGTTCGTGGCATGCCGTCTTTGCTGGCTAGGCCAGCATTTATTGCCCATCCCTAATTGCTCCTTGTTCAGGGGGCATTTTAAGAGTCCACCATGTGCTGTGGGTTTGGATGTACACATGTAAGGACAGCAGATTTCTTTTCCTAAAGGACATTAGTGAACCAGATGGGTTTTTACAACATGGTCAACATCAGGCTTTTAATTGGAGATTTTTATTGAATTCAAATTTCACTTTCTGCCATGGTGAGATTCAAACATAGGTATCCAGAGCATTTTCCTGGATCTCTAGAATACCAATCTAGTGACAATACCACTATACCACCGTATGTTGCTATTGTCAGTCTGCTCCCTTGGTCCTGGACTTCTTTCTGGCACCATCCTGTCTTTCGTGACACACTCTGTCCCAGAACTGCAACATTGTATTTACCTCTCATCCTGTCCCAGTGGGCATGCCTTTCAACCTGCAGCTGTTGTAATTCTAATCGACAGTCCAACAGAAACTAAAAGGATATGTTCCTTACAACAGCCCGACAGAAATAAAAAGATATGTCCCTTACAAAACGCCCTAAGCTGAATCAATACTTTCAAAAGGGAGTTGAACAGTTTCTCGAGGATGAGGAGCTTCCAGGGTTACGGACAATAGAGGAAGGTGGGACCAGCGCTGTGAGTTTTTAATGATTGCAGGTGGGATCTTGCCTCAGTTGGGGGTTGCAGTGTTCGTCGCCGAAGGAATCAAGCTGCGTGCAAGCAAGAGGCACATTGGACCTGATCAGCGGGTGGTGGGAGGCTTGGGGACTTTTAGTTGGGCACGTGTCTCCGCACGTTGTTTATGGAGGGTCTCTGAACTGTTGCGCTCAGAACTGACATCTCATTACTTCCTCGCAGGCAGTGAGGGGCATGGCGGTGACACCTTCACCAGCCTTCGCCAACTCGCAAAACACACATCGCATGGTGAGGGATGAATAGATTCTGGATTTATTGCATAGGATGAGGCCAGCTGGCACAATCGGATATTTTCCATACATTCAATGGGCCCAGAGCTCTGAGGTGCAGAGGGATCTGGGTGTCCTACTGCATGAATCACAGAAGGCTCATATGCAGGCACAGCAAGTCATTAGGAAAGCTAATAGAATGTTGGCATTTATTGTGATCTGAATTGAATACAAAAGTAGGGAGGTTTTGCTTCAGTTGTACAGGGCACTGGTGAGACCACATTTGGAGTATCGTGTACAGTATTGGTCACCTTATTTAAGGAAGGATGAAATGCGTTAGAAGCAGCTCAAAGAAGGTTTACCAGAGTAATACCTGGAATGGGTGGATTGTCTTATGAGGAAAGATTGGTCAGGCTAGGCTTGTATCCGCTAGAGTTTAGAAGAGTAAGACGCTACTTGATTGAAACCTTTAAGGTCCTGAATGGTCTTGACAGGGTGGAAGTAGAGAGGACGTTTCCTCTTGTGGGAGAATCTAGAACGTGGAGTCACTGTTTAAATGTAACGGTTTGCCCATTTAGGATGGAGATGAGGAGAAATCTTGTCTCTCAGAGGTTCGAGTGGCTTTGGAACTTTCTTCCTCAAATGACAGTGGAAGCAAAGTCTTTGAATATTTTTAAGGCAGAGGTGGATAGCTTCTGAATTAACAAGGGGATGAAAGGTTATCAGGGAGTTGGCAGGAATGTGGGGTTGAGGTTACAATCAGATCAGCCATGATATTGAATGGCGGAGCAGGCTCGAGGGGCTGAGTGGCCTACTCCTGTTCCTAGTTCGTACGTTCATATGTGCAAGATATTCCCAATTTATTGTTCAAAGCCACCCGCAGTATATTTTACTCATTGTTTATAAATGCTTTCTTCCAGTTTTATCCATGTAGCATACCCTGCCCCAGCTGTCTCGAAGGCGTTGAATTCCATTGCGATACTGGGTCCAATAGAAACTCTCCCAGGTGATCCATTTATACAAACAAGAGTTGTATTCCCCAGAATTTAGAAGATTCAGGGAGTGATTTAATCAAAGTTTTCAGGACATTAAGGGGAACTGAGAGTGTTGACAGAGGGAAACTGTTTCCCGCTGGTTGGGGAAGCCTGGGATGAGAGGGCAGAGTCCAAAAATGAGAGTGAAATGAGGAAAGACTTCTACACACAAAGGGTGGTCGGAGTTTGGAACTCTCTTCCCCAAATGGCAATTAATGCCGGGTCAGTTAATTTTAAACTGAGATTGAGAGATTTTTGTTAGCCAAAGGTATTAAGGGATTTGGGGCAAAGGTGGGTATCTGGATATAGGTCACAGATCAGCCGTGATCTAGTTGAATGGGGGAATACACCTGAGGGGCTGAATGGCCTCCTATGTTCTCGGTCTTCGACTCTGCGCTCAAAACACATGTGAAGGCAGCAGAATCAACCATAGTCTTCAGCTGCCGTCCACAGATGTGAGCATCTCTGGGCAGTTAATCAGAATCACCGAATTGCTACGTCACGGGGAGCAAGCCATTTGGCTCATCGTGTCTGCACTGGCTCTCTGCATGAGCAATTCAACTGGTGCCATCCCATGACTTCTTCCCGTAACCCTGCACATTCTTCCTTTTCAGATAATGAATCAATTCCCCTTCGGAAAGCTTTGATTGACCCTGCCTCCACCACATTTTCAGGCAGCACATTCCAGATCCTAACCACTCACTGCATGAAAAAGTTTCTCCTCGTGTCCCCATTGCTTCTTTTAACAACCGCCTTAAATCTGTGTCCCTTTGGTTTTCAATCCTTCCGCCAATGGGAACAGTTTCTCCCTATCTACTCTGTCTCAGAGCCCCTTGAGATTTTGAACACCTCTTTCAAATCTCCTCTCAACTTTCTCTTCCCAAGGAGAACACTCCCAACTTCTCCACTCCATCCACGGAACTCCCTCAGTACCGTCTCCTGTACCAGGGAAGGCACAGGAGATTTACCAGAATGTTTCCCGGGGATGAGGGGACTTCAGTTCATGTGGAGGGACTGGAGAAGCTGGGATTGTTCTCCTTGGTGCAAAGAAGGTTAAAGGGGAGATTGAATCGAGGCATCCAAAATCATGAAAGGTTTCAATTGAGTAAATAAGGAGAAACTGTTTCCAGTGGCAGGTGGGGCGGTAACCAGAGGGGGGGGTGGCGGGGGGTGGGGGGGGGGGGGGGTGCAAACAGATTGAAGAGAATCGGTTGAAGAACCAGAGGGAAAAATGAGGAGAATTTTTTTGTTGCAGCGAGTTGTGACCTGGAAGCCGCTGCCTGAAATGGCAGTGGAAGCAGATTCACGCTCAAAAAGGGGGAATTGGAGAAATACTTGAAGGGGAAAAATTTTAGCCTTGGAGAATAGGGGACCAATTGGACCGCTCTTTCAAACAGAGAGCACAGGCACGATGAGCTGAATGACCTCCTTCTGTGCTGTGCCAGCCAACGATTCTATGTTACTCAAGTTCCTCATCCCTGGAATGAGGAAGTGCTTCCAAACCTCAAAGTGGCAGGGAGAGAGAGAAGGGCAGAATGTTAAACCACACACACACACATACACAAATACACACACTACTTACAAAGTCTAAAATTAACAATAAAACAGTATCACGTTTGCAGAAATTATGTAATTTTTTTTGAAGGGAACACAGTTTTGAGGAACAAGAGTGTGTGTGTGAGATCAGATTAGGACACAGATTGGCTCAACATTCTGCTGGTTGGTTTGGATCACTCCGATCCACACGGGTCCCTTCATCTTGTGCCCCTTCTCCATTCAGCATTGAGTCCTGTGGCTCCTCCGCAGGTATGGTTTGCTGATCCCTGGACCCCACCTTGTTTGTGACAAAAGATATTTGTAGTGCTGGGTGTCTTCCAAACCGAGCACCCAGCCATCAGATTCAATATTCTGCCCACCCACCATTCTCCCCTGCTGCTTTAAGGGCTGTAGTTTCCATGGGCCTCAGATAGCACACCCTGGCAGCTGTTCTTCATGCATGTGGTACATCTCGGTAGGCTAATCGACCTTGGAGGAGCACTGTAGCCAAACCGAACCTGTCCCAAATGGATAGGGCTTACTGGCAAAGAGATCAGGGAACCAGGATGTCTGAAGCCTCCTTAGTCCAGGGTTATTGAAGCACACGGTCAGATACAGTGTAAAGCTCTCTCTACACCATCCCCATGAAACATTCCCAGGACAGGTACAGCACAGGGTTAGATACGGTATAAAGCTCCCTCTACACTGTCCCCATCAAACACTCCCAGGATAGGTACAGCACGGGTTTTGATAAAGTTTAAAGCTCCCTCTACACCGTGTCCATCAAACACTCCCAGGACAGGTACAGCATGGAGTTAGATACAGAGTAAAGCTCCCTCTACACTGTCCCCATCAAGCACTCCCAGGGCAGGTACAGCACGGGTTTTGATAAAGTTTAAAGCTCCCTCTACACCGTGTCCATCAAACACTCCCAGGACAGGTACAGCATGGGGTTAGATACAGAGTAAAGCTGCCTCTACACTGTCCCCATCAAACACTCCCAGGACAGGTACAGCACGGGGTTAAATACAGAGTAAAGCTCCCTCTACACTGTCCCCATCAAACACTCCCAGGGCAGGTACAGCACAGGATTAGATACAGAGTAAAGCTCCCTCTACACTGTTCCCATCAAACACTCCCAGGACAGGTACAGCATGGGGTTAGATACAGAGTAAAACTCCCTCTATGCTGTCCTCAACAAACACTCCCAGGACAGGTACAGCATGGGGCTAGGTACAGAGTAAAGCTCCCTCTACACCATCCCCAACAAATTTTCAACTGAGAACAGAGTTCTTTACTGCTCTCATTCAAGTTTTACCCTACCCCATGCAGTTTGGTGTGAGATTTGAGCAATCAATACAAACTGCCTCAAACTCATTCAACCGTGAACAGTTTAATTTCTCCTGTGCTGATTGTTGCCGGTGCTGAGCATAGTTCATTAACAAAGAGAAAGAGTTTGGAGAGAAACCCATTTCTCAGCAATGGTTATTGGCTGGAAGGTCAGAGATATCCGCCCCCAGAGACAATGAAATCGATTTACCTCATTTCCCCACTTGTAGAAAATCAGGCAGAGGCCAGTCATCATCCCCAGGCCACCAATCACAAAGCCAACTGCGCAGATTGCAATCTGTACTGGGTTTTTATGATTGCCTGACGTTGTTGCCTCTGTAAATCGAAGGGTATTAGTTAGTTTAATTCTGTATGTGTATGTAATATGTGTGCGTTTGTATGAGTCTGTGTGTACACGTTTGTGTGTGTGCATTGTTTGTGTATGTGTGTGTATGCGTGACTGTGTTTGAGCAGATTTGTGACTTTGTGTGTATGTCTGTGACTGTGATTGTGTGTTTGTGACTGTGTGTGTATGACTGTGTGACTGTATGTGTAACTGTTTGTGACTGAGCATGTTTGTGACTGTGTGAATGCGTGACTGTGTTTGTGACTGAGCATGTTTGTGACTGTGTGTATGTGGGCTTGTGCGTGACTGTGTTTGTGACTGTGTGTGTGTCTGTGTGCATGCGCGACTGTGTTTGTGACTGAGCATGATTTTGTCTGTATGTGCGTGTTTGTCCGTGACTGTGTTTGTGACTGAGCCTGATTTTGACTGTGTATGTGTGTGTGTGTGTATGTGTATGTGTATTTGTGCGTGACTGTGTTTGTGTTTGTGTGTGTGCATGCGTGACTGTTTTTGTGACTGAGCATGTTTGTGACTGTGTGTGTGTTTGTTTGTGACTGTGTTTGTAACTAAGCGTGTTTGTGACTGTGTGTGCGTGTGTGTGTGTGTGTGTGCATGCGTGACTGTTTTTGTGACTGAGCATATTTTTGACTGTGTGTGTGTGCGTGTGCATGTGTGTTTGTGCGTGACTGTGACTGAGCGTGTTTGTGACTGTGTGTGTGTATGTTTGTTTGTGACTGTGTTTGTAACTAAGCGTGTTTGTGCCTATGTGTGTTTGTTTGTGACTGTGTTTGTGTCTGAGCGTGTTTGTGACTGTGTGTGCGCGTGCGTGCGAGACTGTGTTTGTGACTCTGTGTGTGTTTGTTTGTGACTGTGTTTGTGACTAAGTGTGTTTGTGACTGTGTGTGTGCGCGTGCGTGACTTTGTTTGTGACTGAGCGTCTTTGTGACTGTGTGACTAAGCGTGTTTGTGACCGTGTGTGTGTGCGTGCGGGACTGTGTTTGTGACTGTGTGTGTGTGCGTGCGTGATTTTGTTTGTGACTGAGCGTGCTTGTGACTGTGTGTCACTGAGCGTGTTTGTGACCGTGTGTGTGCGCATGCACGACTGTGTTTGAGACAGTGTGTGTGTTTGTTTGTGACTGTGTTTGTAACTAAGCGTATTTGTGACTGTGTGTGTGTGTGTGTGTGTGCATGCATGACTGTTTTTGTGACTAAGCATGTTTTTAACTGTGTGTGTGTGTGCATGTGCATGTATGTTTCTGTGTGACTGTGTTTGTGACTGAGCTTGTTTGTGACTGCGTGTATATGTTTGTTTGTGACTGTGTTTGTAACTAAGCGTGTTTGTGCCTGTGTGTGTTTGTTTGTGACTGTTTGTGACTGAGCGTGTTTGTGACTGTGTGTGCGCGTGCGTGCGCGACTGTGTTTGTGACTAAGCGTGTTTGTGACTGTGTGTGTGCGTGCGTGATTTTGTTTGTGACTGAGCGTGCTTGTGACTGTGTGTCACTGAGCGTGTTTGTGACCGTGTGTGTGCGCGTGCGCGACTGTGTTTGAGACTGTGTGTGTGTTTGTTTGTGACTGTGTTTGTGACTAATCGTGTTTGTGGCTGTGTGTGTGCGTGCGTGACTTTCTTTGTGACTAAGCGTGTTTGTGACTGTGTGTGTGCGTGTGTGACTGTGTTTGAGACTGTGTATGTTTGTTTGTGACTGTGTTTGTGACTAAGCATGTTTGTGACTATGTGTGTGTGTGTGTGACTTTGTTTGTGACTGAGTGTGTCTGTGACTCTGTGTGTGTGTGTGTGTGTGTGCGACTGTGTTTGTGACTGTGTGTGTGTTTGTTTGTGACTGTGTCTTTTTTCGAAAACCTCATCCACGG
The DNA here is from genome assembly GCF_017639515.1 of Carcharodon carcharias. Lineage (NCBI taxonomy): Eukaryota > Metazoa > Chordata > Chondrichthyes > Lamniformes > Lamnidae > Carcharodon > Carcharodon carcharias. Next base: position 5,850,008 of record NC_054501.1, on the reverse strand, counting down.
ACGGGATAAAAAGGGTAAGCAGCATTGCCAGCGTGAGAAGTGAGGAGTTTGGTAGATAGTTTGCTGCTGGTGACTTATTGGTATATAGCAGCTTCATCTCTGTTCGGGGCTTCATTGTTAGCATTTCCAGGCTTCAATTGAGGACTCCTTGGTGTCTCTAAGGACCCTGGAGAATTCAGATCATGTGGACCCTTCCAGGTCTCAGGCAGCCTCTTGTTACCTTGGTAATGGATATTGTGGTCTCCGCTGGAGGCACCTTCTCTGAGGAGGAAGAGAGGGGCAGAAGGGGGAGGAGGCCAGGTGTCGATATTCAGCCTCCAGGGGAGCGACCTGTGGGATGAGAGGTGCAGGCACGGGGCAGGGGGGGGGGGGGGGGGGGGGGGGCGCAGGGCCAGCTGGTAGTCCAAGGCAGAAGGGGCTGCAGAAGATGCCACTATCCTGCTGCTAGGGTTTACAGGCGGCGATGCAGCTACCTCTCTATGTCAGAGGTGCAATGCTGAAGGAGGCTCCGCCTCTCAAGGGAAACCGTGACCTCCATTTGCCAGATGACTGGATCTGAGATCATCTCCGGTTGTGTGGGTGGACACCCCAAGCCAGTGGCTCTGAAGGTCACAGTGGTCCTCAACTTCTATGCCTCTGGCTCTTTCCAGGGGTCAGTGGGGAATCTGTGTGGAGTCTCCCAATCAGCTGTTCACAGTTGCGTGAAGCTGGTGAGAGAAGCTCTGATCAGGTGGGCACTGACAGTTATTCATTTCCGTACGAACGAGGCCAGCCAGGTTGAGTGAGCCAGAGGCTTTGCAATGATTGCTAGGTTCCCCTGCGTCCAGGGTACCATCGACTGCACACACGTGGCCATCAAGGCACCAGTGGGTCAGCCGGACATATTGATGTAGCTGCACTGCCACCTGTAAACCCTGGCAGCAGGATAGTGGCATCCACTGAGGCCCCTTCCGCTGTGGGATACCTGCTGGCTCTGTGCCCGCTGTGCCCGCACCTTTCCTCCCACAGGTCGCTCCCCCAAAGAAGCTGCATTGGGCTAGCAGGCCTCCTCTCCCTTCTGCCCCTCTCTTCCTCTTCAGAGGAGGTGCCTCCAGCGGGGAGCACAATCCCCATTGCCAGGGTCACACCTGGAGGGGTCTATATGGTCAAAATCCTCCAGGAGCCTTGAAAACATCAAGGAGTCCTCAAATGCAGCCTGGAAATGCTACCAATGAAGCCCTGGACAGAGATGAAGTTGCCAAGTACCAATAAGGAACTGGCAGCAAACTACCTACCAAAGTCCTCACACTGGCAATGCTGCTAACCCTTTTTATCCCGTCCTTGGATGAGGTTTTGCAAAAATGTTGGCTGCCCACCTACCCGTGCAACGAGCGCGAAATTGCAGGCAACTTGAAACCTTGGTCAATTGCCTTTTTAATGGCCTGAAGTGGCCTTCTAATTGATGATGGGCACGGCTCCGACTCCCATGTGCGCTCACTGAACAAAATATCGTGTGAGCGCAGGATGACGTCGGGACGCTCACCTGATGTCATCGCGCACTATTTTACACCCAATCACGTCGGGCGGGGACTCGTCTGCAAGATGTAAAATTCTGCCCTGTGTGTATGTCTTTGACTGTGTGTGTGTTTGTGACTGTGTGTGTTTGTGACTGTGTGTGTTTGTGATTGTGTGTGTTTATGACTGTGTGTGTCTTTGACTGTGTTTGTGTTTGTGACTGTGTGTGTTTATGACTGTGTGTGTCTGTGACGGTGTATGTCTTTGACTGTGTGTGTTTGTGACTGTGTGAGTTTGTGACTATATGTGTGTTTGTGACGGCGTGAGTTTGTGACTATGTGTGTGCCTGTGACTGCATGTTATGAGTGTGTGTGTCTGTGATTGTGTGTGCGTTTATGAGTGTGCATATATGTGACAGTGTGTATCTCTGTGGCTGTGTTTTGACAGTGTGCGTTTATGACTGTGTGTCTGTGATTGTGTGTGTGTGTTTGACTGTGTGTGTGGTGTGTGTGTGTGTCTGTCTCTGACCGTGTCTACCTTCACCTCTGCTGTTGTGAATAGGTCTGAAACCCCTGTCTGCCCTGTGTGTATCTGTCTTTCAGTGTGTTTTTACCGGCTGTCAATGTCTGCCTGTGTATCTTTCCATCAGTCTGTGTCTATCTGTCTCAGTCTGCACCTGTCTGCCTCGCAGTCTATGTCTGTCCATTCGTCTCTGCCTGTCTGTCAATCTGTAAATGTCTGTCTGTCAGTTTGTGCTTTGTCTGTCAGTTACTGTGTCGCACTGTTAATGACATACTGTATCCCACTGTGAATGATGGACTTTACCCAAATGTTAATGATCAGTGTACCCCAGTGTTAATGATGCATTGTACCCCAGTGTAAATGATCAGTATATCCCAGTGTTAATGATGGATTGTACCCCAGTGTTAATGATCGGTGCACCCCAGAGTTAATGATCAGTGTACCCCAGTGCTAATGATCAGTGTATCCCAGTGCTAAGGTTCAGTGTAGCCCAGTGTTAATGATCAGTGTATCCCAGTGTTAATGGTCAGTGTATCCCAGTGTTAATGATCACTTTATCCCAGTGTTAATGATCAGTATAACCCAGTGTTAATGATGGCTATACGCCAGTGTTAATGACGGACTGTACCCCAGAGTTAATGATGAGCATACCGCAGTGTTAATGATCAGCATACCCCAGTGTTAATGATCAGTGTACCCCGGTGCTAATGATCAGTGTATCCCAGTGTTAATGATAAATGTATCCCAGAGTTAATGATCAGTATATCCCAGTGTTAATGATCAGTATATCCCAGTGTTAATGACGGCTATACGCCAGTGTTAATGACGGACTGTACCCCAGTGTTAATGATCGGTGCACCCCAGAGTTAATGATCAGTGTACCCAGTGTTAATGATCAGTATATCCCAGTGTTAATGATCAGTATATCCCAGTGTTAATGACGGACCGTACCCCAGTGCTAATGATCAGTGTACCCCAGTGTTAATGATGGACCGTACCCCAGTGTTAATGATGAGCATAGCGCAGTGGTAATGATCAGTGTATCCCAGTGTTAATGATAAATGTATCCCAGAGTTAATGATCAGTATATCCCAGTGTTAATGATCAGTATATCCCAGTGTTATTGATCAGTGTACCCCAGTGTTAATGATCAGTATATCCCAGTGTTAATGATCAGTATATCCCAGTGTTAATGACGGACTGTACGCCAGTGTTAATGACGGACTGTACCCCAGTGTTAATAATCAGTGCACCCCAGTGTTAATGATGGACTGTACCCCAGTATTAATGATCAGCATACCCCAGTGTTAATGATCAGCATACCCCGGTGTTAATGATCGTTGTATCCCAGAGTTAATGATCAGTATATCCCAGTGTTAATGATCAGTATATCCCAGTGTTAATGACGGACTGTATGCCAGTGTTAAATGGAGGACTGTATCCCAGTGTTAATGATCAGTTTATCCCAGTGTTAATGATCAGTGAACCCCAGTGTTAACGATCAGTGTATCCCAGTGTTAATGATAAATGAACCCCAGTGTTAATGATCAGTGTATCCCAGTGTTAATGATAAGTGAACCCCAGTGTTAATGATCAGTATATCCCAGTGTTAATGATGGACTGTACCCCAGTGTTAATGATGATCTGTACCCCAGTGTTAATGATAAGTGTATCCCAGTGCTAATGATGGACTGTACCCCAGTGTTAATGATGGACTGTACCCCAGTGTTAATGATAAGTGTACCCCAGTGTTAATGATCAGTGTACCCCAGTGTTAATGATGGACTGTACCCCAGTGTTAATGATCAGCATACTCCAGTGTTAATGATCAGTGTACCCCAGTTTTAATGATGGTCTGTACCCCAGTGTTAATGATCAGGGTACCCCAGTGTTAATGATGGTCTGTACCCCAGTGTTAATGATCAGTGTACCGCAGTGTTAATGATCAGTGTACCCCAGTTTTAATGATGGACTATACCCCAGTAGGCTCGGAACTGCTCCTTCGTGACTAGCTCCACCACACACGAATACTTGTCCCCAACAGCAGGCTCAATTTGCACATATTTCAAGATTTGAAACATCCAGCTGTTGTCGAAGGTGAACTGCGAGGACCTCACTTGCCCCGATAGGGGCTGATCGTTCTTCAGGAAGGACACATGGGCCACTGGCGGAAACAGATGACTCACAAAACAATTCAGGGTGTTCTTCCCCCCTAAGGTGAAGGGTTCACCCGGATAAAGCAACACTGTGGGGTCGTCTGGAAGGCACAAGGTTAAAAACTTGAAAGGGAGTGTTAGCAGCAGAGCTCGCATCTTCAAAATTAAGCAGATCGCCCCCCAAATAGACAGAACAGGAAGACTTTGACCATTCAGCGAGATCATGTCAGATCTGTCACCTACCTCCACCTACCTGCCTTCGCCCAGTATCCCTTAAAACCTTTGGTTAGCAAAAATCTCAATCACACAGATTTAAAATTAACAATTGACCCGGCATCAATGGCCATTTGGGGAAGAGAGTTTCAAACTCCAACCACCCTTTGTGTGTAGGAGTCTTTCCTCACTTCACTCCTGAAGGGTCTACCTCTCATTTTCAGACTCTGCCCCCTTGTCCCAGACTACCCACCCCCCCGCACCACCCCCCCCACCGCCCCCCCACCAACCAGCGGGAAACAGTCCCTCTCAATCGGAGCTATCAGTTCCCATGAATATCTCGAAAACTTTGTTCAGATAACCCCCTTAACCTTCTCAATTCCAGGGAATATGAGCATAGTTTCTGATACCTCTCCTCAGAATTTAACCCTTGGAATCCAGGGATCATTCTGGTCAATCAACACAGAACCCTCTCCGAGGTCAGCATATCTTTCCGAAGGTGTGATGCCCAGAACTGCTCATAGTGACTCCAGGTGTGGCCTAAAATGGAGTTAGGTTGTAGATCAGCCATGATTGGATTGAATGGTGATGCAGGCTCAAGGGGCTGAATGGCCTCCCCTGTTCCTTGACTCGTGTCCCGAGCCTAGTGCCTCACCATCTTGGAGCTCCCGGGATGTTCCAATAAGTAAGGGAGGAGGATTGAGAACTGAGCATAAAGCAGGCGATGGGGTGGATGGGATATCTCAAACTGAGACAAATACGGGCTGAAAGGCCTGTTTCTGTGCTGTATAACTCTATGAGGGAGAGCATGAGGTAATTGAGAAAGGAATCATAGAATTAAAGACTGGTCACCTGACAGTACAGCATTTGAGGATTGCTGAGAAAAGAAACATGCTGTCAAAGCTTTTTCTCTTGGACTCACCAGGACAGAAGCAAGAATGCCAAATTTCTGAGGGAGCAACAATTTATACTGCATGAGAATAGGGTGCTGATTGGCTGGAAAGTCAACTTTTATTGGTCAAGGTGTTGCCATGGAGAATGCACCAGGGAGCTTTTGTCCCTCACACTTTTATTTAATTCAAAAAAGGTGCCATGGCTGGACATGTTCCTTCTGTCTGCAGAGGGCAGGTCCCTGCATATGAATATATGTAGCTTCTAGCATGTGTATGTGCGAATCCCACTGATAATTTAAAAATGGTCATTGGTGTAGTTCTTAGTGTCATTCTTTGTTCTCTCTCCCCTTTGAAATTTGGCATTCTTCCATCTATCCTGATGATTGTGAGACAAAAAGTTTCAACATCATGTCTCTTTTTCACCAATGCTCATATTCTGTACCACCAAGTGACTATTCAAATTACCGTTTTGTTTCTCCGGGATGCGGTTCGCCATTTCGTTGAGAAGGATTTCATTAAATGTCAGATAGCTCTGATATTTCTGGATGAGATTGTTTGACTCAGCATGGAGCGCGTTCAGCGCCTCAATAAGGAACACAAGTTGGACTCGGTGCTGTTATGGTAGGCGAGGGTCATGTCATCAGTGGTCGAGGTGACAATGGAGGTCCGGCTGTCAGAGACGCTGAAAATCATCCCCCGCACTCTTTGCTCTGCTAGAAGTGAAAAATAATTGGGATCAGCTTCAGGAGATGGTAACTTACTGTGGATGTCACTGGGCTCATAATCCAGAGCCATGGTTTTATGGCTCCCCCCCACTTGCGAACCCGGTGGCACTGCTGGTGATATGCAGCACGTGACCTGTCTGCCACGTACCCACCCACTCCGAGCTGTCTCTTATCTTATGGAGGGGTGGGGGGTGGGGTGGTGGTGGGTGGGGGCAGTGGAGGTGTGGGGCCCCCTGGACCTGTTGAGGCTCTTGACCTGGTCACTCCATGGGCATCATCCAAGACAAAGCAGCCCTACTTGTTCGACACCCCATCCACCACCTTTAACATTCACTCCCTCCGACACACAGTGGCAGCAGTGTGTGTACCATCGACAAGATGCACTGCAGCAACTCACCAAGGCTCCTGTGACAGTACCGCCCAAACACGCGACCACTACCACTTAGAAGGACAAAGGCAGCAGACGCATGGGAACACTACCACCTGTGAGCTCCCCTCCGAGACACTCACCATCTGACTTGGAAATACATCAGCCGTTCCTCCATTGTCGCTGGGTCAAAATCCTGGAACTCCCTCCCTAGCAGTGCTGTGGGTGTACCTACAGCACAGGGATTGCAGTAGTTCAAGAAGGTGACTCACCACCACCTTCTCAAGGTCAATAGGGGGTGGCAATAGTTGCTGGTCTAGCCAGCGATGCCCACATCCCATGAAAGAATAAGAAAAACACCGGCCTTCATAACCTCCTCTTCGAGGACTGGCTGTAGCCTTAGCAGTGGGCACCGCTCAAACGTGGCGCTGCTGGGACTATAGTTCTGTCAGTCAATCAGGTTAACCAGCAGTTCTCTTACGATGGCTCCCCCTCCCCAGGTTTGGGGTGGTGGTGGTGGGGTGGTGATGGTGGTGGTGGGGCAATGGCCTCAAACTTAGACAAGAAAGCCTCATGGAGTGTTCAACGGCTGCCAGGATCAGCGAGGTACTGTCCCCATTGACTCTGTGGGTGATGGCGCGGGACCCATTCAAAAAATCCTGCCCATGAATTCAAATCCCACCATGGCAGCTGGGGAGATGTAAATGAAATTCATTAATAAACCCAGAATTTAAAAAGCTGATATAATCATGAGATTACTGGATTGGTGTAAAAACCCCATCTGGTTCACTGTCCCTTCAGGTAAGGAAATCTGCCATCCTTACCCAGTCTGGCCTACATGTGACTCCAGGCCACAGCAATGTGGCTGACTCTTAATTGGCCTCTCTGAAGTGGCCCTAGTGAGACACTCAGTTCAAGAAGCAATTTGGGGTGGGCAGCAAATGCCGGTTTGCCAGCGACACTTACATCCCAAGAAGGAATAGAAAATAAACACACAAGCATAAGTAAGGGACTCTGAAAATGCCAGGAATGGTCCAGAGCCAAGGCAGCAATGCTGGCGAGGGAAACAAGGTTAACATTCAAGCTCGAAGACCTTACATTGGAGCTGGGGAAAGAGAGGTGACAGGTTTCAAAGAAATACAGAGGGGTGGGGAGGGGTAGGAAGAATAAAAGTGAAGATCTGGGATAGGGTAGAGGGGACGGGAGAGATTAAATGACAAATGCCGAGGGCGCAAGGGCAAAAAAGATGGTAATGAGACAAGAGATAGAAACGGATGATAGGTCTAGAGGAGGTGTAAATGGGAAACATAGAATCATCACCAACAGCTGCCGCCCAAAGAATGAGAATAGAGATTATGATCTAAAATTGTTGAACTCAATGTTGAGTCCAGAAGGCTGTGAAGCAACTAATCAAGATGAGGTGTTACTCCTTGAGCTTCATTGGAATGGCGCCACAGTCCGAGGGCAGGGAGGTCAGAATCAGAACGGCGCCGCAGACCAAGGACAGGGAAGTCAGAGTCAGAACAGCGCCACAGACCTAGGGCAGGGAGGTCAGAGTCAGAGTGAGGTGGAAAATTAAAGAGACAGGCGACCAGAATCTCAGGGTGATGCTCGTGGACTGAACATAAGGATGGAGATTGGAAGCAAAGCTGATTGAAATGTTCCGGTTCCGGGCCAGCACAGGAAGCGGCTGTCATCAATGTACTGGAAGAAGAAGTGAGGGGGTGGGTGGCTGAGTGAGATTGGAACAGAAAAGAAAAGGGAGGGGGATTGGCTGGTTTCCCTGCTGCTGTGAATGCTAGGTAAAGGACACCCCTATTATCCCAAAAATAATGCAGAATAAAGGAAGACAGCTGGTGCAGGTCCATTGGGTTACCATCATATACAAGAAACGTTGCACCAAGGAATTCAATTGCGATGATTTATTTGCACACTGGCAAGCCCAAGCAGAATATGTTCTTTGGATATTAAGCGAAATATTGTGTTCCCTCAGCTATTGTAGTTAATAAAGTAAATAGCATAGGTGCAATCAGTCATATTCAGACATTCATGCTTTAGCTTATTAATCAAAGATGGTTTGGAATATCTTATAATAAAATATAACAATTCCACTTTGAAAATCATGAGGGGCCTGGGACAGAGTAGATAGGGAGAAACTTGGTGGAAGGATCAAGAACCAGAGGAGACAGATTTAAAGCGATTGGCAAAAGAAAGTTTGGTTTAGTGGGCGGAGAAGTGGCAAATGGAATTTAAACCAGAGAAGTGTGAGGTAAAAACAAAAAAACTGCGGATGCTGGAAATCCAAAACAAAAACAGAATTACATGGAAAAACTCAGCAGGTCTGGCAGCATCGGCGGATAAGAAAAGAGTTGACATTTCGAGTCCTCATGACCCTTCAACAGAACTAGGTGAATCCAAGGAAGGGGTGAAATATAAGTTGGTTTAAGGTGTGTGTGTGTGTGGTGGGGGGGGGTGGTGGTTGGGTGGGGGGGAGAGAAGTGGAGGGGAGTGGTGTGGTTGTAAGGACAAACAAGCAGTGATAGAAGATCAAAAGATGTCACAGACAACAGAACAAAAGAACACATAGCTGTTGAAGTTGGTGATATTATCTAAATGAGTGTGCTAATTAAGAATGGATGGTAGGGCGCTCAAGGTATAGCTCTAGTGGGGGTGGGGGGAGCATAAAAGATTTAAAAATATTTAAAAATAATGGAAATAGGTGGGAAAAGAAAAATCTATATAATTTATTGGAAGAAACAAAAGGAAGGGGGAAGAAACAGAAAGGGGCTGGGGATGGAGGAGGGTGCTCAAGACCTAAAGTTGTTAAACTCAATATTCAGTCCGGAAGGCTGTAAAGTGCCTAGTCGGAAGATGAGGTGTTGTTCCTCCAGTTTGCGTTGGGCTTCACTGGAACAATGCAGCAAGCCAAGGACAGACATGTGGGCAAGAGAGCAGGGTGGAGTGTTAAAATAGCAAGCGACAGGGAGGTTTGGGTCATTCTTGCGGACAGACCACAGGTGTTCTGCAAAGCGGTCGCCCAGTTTACGTTTGGTCTCTCCAATGTAGAGGAGACCACGTTGGGAGCAATGAATGCAGTAGACTAAGTTGGGGGAAATGCAGGTGAAATGCTGCTTCACTTGAAAGGAGTGTTTGGGCCCTTGGATGGTGAGGAGAGAGGAGGTGAAGGGGCAGGTGTTGCATCTTTTGCATGGAGTGGTGCCATTTGAGGGGGTTGAGGAGTAGGGGGTGATGGAGGAGCGGACCAGGGTGTCCCGGAGGGAACGATCCCTACGGAATGCCGACAGGGGGGGGTGAAGGGAAGATGTGTTTGGTGGTGGCATCATGCTGGAGTTGGCGAAAATGGCGAAGGATGATCCTTTGAATACGGAGGCTGGTGGGGTGATAAATGAGGACAAGGGGGACCCTATCATGTTTCTGGGAGGGAAGAGAAGGCATGAGGGCGGATGGGCCGGACACGGTTGAGGGCCCTGTCAACGACCGTGGGGGGAAAACCTCGGTTAAGGAAGAAGGAAGACATGTCAGAGGAACTGTTTTTGAAGGTAGCATCATTGGAACAGATGCGACGGAGGCGAAGGAACTGAGAGAATGGGATGGAGTCCTTACAGGAAGCGGGGTGTGAGGAGCTGTAGTCGAGGTAGCTGTGGGAGTCGGTAGGTTTGTAATGGATATTGGTGGACAGTCTATCACCAGAGATTGAGACAGAGAGGTCAAGGAAGGGAAGGGAAGTGTCAGAGATGGACCACGTGAAAATGATGGAGGGGTGGAGATTGGAAGCAAAATTAATAAATTTTTCCAAGTCCCGACGAGAGCAAGAAGCAGCACCGAAGTAATCATCGATGTACCGGAGAAAGAGTTGTGGAAGGGGGCCGGAGTAGGACTGGTGAGGTACCTAGTGTGAGGTAATGCATTTGGGGGGGGTCAAAAAAAACAAGGGACTACTCAATAAACGGGAGGATATTGAGAGGGGTTGAGGAAATGAGAGGCCTTGGAGTGCATGTCAGCAGGTCCCTGAAGGTGGCAGGACAGGTGGACAAAGTGATCAAGAAAGCATATGGAATGCTTTCCTTTATTGGATGAAGTATTGAATACAAAAGCAGGAATGAAATGATGGAACTGTATAAAATGCTGGTTAGGTCACAGCTGGAATTTTGTGTATAAGAAGGTCATAATCGCTTTGGAGAGAGCACAGAGGAAATTTACAAGAATGTTGCCAGAGCTGGAAAATTGCAGCTATGGGGAAAGACTGGATTGGCTGGAGTTGTTTTCCTTAGAACAGAGGAGGCTGAGGGGTGACCTAATTGAGGTGTACAAAATTATGAGAAGCCTAGATAGGATAGACAGGAAAGACCCGTTTCCCCCTAGCTGAGGGGTCAATTACCAAGGGGCACAGATTTCAGGTGATTGATAGAACGATTGGAGAGGACATGAGGAAAAACTTCTTCACCCAGAGTGTGGTGGGCATCTGGAATTCACTGCCTGAAATTAGTGGTTGAGGCTGAAACACTCAACACATTTAGGAGGTACCTGGATCTGCACCTGAGGTACTGTAACCTGCAAGGCTATGGACCAGGTGCTGGAAAGTGGGATTAAAAAAGAGGTTAACTTCTTTTCTCTTTATGGCCGGTACAGACACGATGGGCTGAATGGCCTCTTTCTGCACTGTAACTTTTCTATGGTTCTAAGCAACGGAGTCATGAGGAGAAACTTTTTCACACAGCGAGTGGTTAGGATCTGGAATGTGCTGCCTGAGAGTGTGATGGAGGCAGGATCAATTGAGGCTTTCAAAAGGGGAATTGGATTGTTATATGAAAAGGAAGAATGTACAGGGTTACGGGGAAAAGGTTGGGAGTGGGACTGGGTGAGATGCTCTTGCAGAGGGTACGATGGGCTGAATGCCTCCTTCTGTGCCACAGCCATTCTCTGACTGTTCCATCTGATTCCTACGCTTGACTAGAATTCCTCTCTCTCTCTCTCCCTCTTTCTGCTTTGAAATAATCATTTGCAAGAATGGTTAAGATGTGTGCAGCATGACATCTGGTGTGTGATATTTAGAGGGTGACGGCCACTGTCACCTAAAAACGGACTAAGTGTCAGTTACAATCCCAGCTGATGTTACTACTGGACAATTCAGATCCCAAGTTGGAACTCAGCTGGATAGAACCTAACTTTTATTTTTTTATTTAGAAATGTGGAGGGCAGCTACTGAACAGTCACAGGAGACAGCTGATGAATTTTTAACAAAACAATAAAACATTTATTAAGCAAGAAAAGATGAACTATATTACAATACTCCATTACCCACAACTACACCTTCATAGATATATATAGGTTCATAAAGGTAACACAAGTTTAAAAGCTATCCTATACTCTAAGCTTCACTGTAAGTACATAGTCCATGTAAACCAATAATCGACCTGTGGTCAGACACACCTCACTCTGTAACCAAGTGACAGTGCCACCCCAAATGGATGCAAAGGATCTCTCATCAGCTCCCCCCAGACACTTGTCACACTGTGAGCCAACCGGGCTCACTGAACTCCATCTTTTATACGAAGGTTTCCAATCTCCACTTGTGAAGAATTTGCTTTAGAATCTTCTCCCAAATGATGCCTTCTCCCTGACGCCTTCCACAAGGGTCCACTTCCAGGCTTTCGATCTTTCCTTCTGATGTTCCTCTCCTCTGGATCACCACGTGCATTCAAACTTTGCCTTCCTTGTACTCTCTCTCCGATACTCAGCCGTGCCTGCTTCACATGCTCATAGTAGAGTTATAGACCCTCAGCTGTCTCCTTGGATCTTTTGCCTTCCAACAAGCCTATTTTGCTTTAAGTCTGTTCTCTGCAGCTTTCTCTCTTTAATTTGGAGCATTGTCCTCTGCTCCTAAGTTTAACTTCACTAGGCAGGACCTTGTTCAAATTCTTGTCCTTCTCCCTTGACTTCACTGTCTTCCTGGGACTTCTCTCCTGTTCCACTCCCTGGTTTGGGAACTTCTCATCCTTTCGAACCTGCTTCCTGCAGTCCCCTCTCTTGTGTCCAGCTTCTCCTGGCACCTGCTTCCAAGAAAACTAAAACTTCTATTCTGTCTCTGTGGACCCCCCTGTTGCTAGGCAACAGCATAGCTTTTCCTACTTCAAGAGCCATAAAACCTCAGTAGAATTCAGGTATACAAACAAAACCTCCAGAATTGCAGGCATCAGTTTAAAGTAAAATTAAAACTCAGGTTCCTTTAACAAACAAATACAGAAATAGAAATTAAACTTAAACTTAAAGCTATAGCTTATTCCTAACACCCACAAATACAAATACAACTTCAGCTATCTCCTGTTCCCAAGACCTATGCTAATCTTTCTCCCGCCTGAGCTGAGAATTCACAAGGACCTGTCAGTCTCCACTCACCAACAGCCATTAACTCCAGGATGTGCCAGTTGGGATGGCTTTACACTGTATCTAACCCTGTGTTGTACCTGTCCTGGGAGTGTTTGATGGGGACAGTATAGAGGGAGTTTGCCGCTGTATCTAACCCCGTGCTGTACCTGTCCTGGGAGTGTTTGATGGGGACAGTGTAGAGGGAGCGTTACTCTGTATCTAACCCTGTGCTGTACCTGTCCTGGGAGTGTTTGATGGGGACACTGTAGAAGGAGCTATATTCCATATCTAACCTGGTGCTGTGCCTGCCCTGGGAGTGTTTGATGGGGACAGAGTAGAGGGAGCTTTACTCTGTATCCAACCCTGTGCTGTCCCTCTCCTGGGAGTGTTTGATGGGAACAGTGTAGAAAGAGCTATATTCCATATCTAACCCCGTGCTGTGCCTGCCCTGGGAGTGTTTGATGGGGTCAGTGTAGAGGGAGCTTTATGCTGTATCTAACCCTATGCTGTATCTGCCCTAGGAGTGTTTGATGGGAACAGTGTAGAGGGAGCTTTACTCTGTATCTAACCCTGTGCTGTACCTGTCCTGGGAGTGTTTAATGGGAACAGTGTTGAGGGAGCTTTACGCTGTATCTAACGTCATGCTCTATCTGCCCTAGGAGCGTTTGATGGGAACAGTGTAGAGGGAATTTTACTCTGTATCTAACCCTGTGCTGTACCTGTCCTGGGAGTGTTTAATGGGGACAGTGTAGAGGGAGCTTTATCTAACGTCATACTGTATGTGCCCTGGGGATGTTCGATGTAAATATTTCACATTTTTCCTCTGACATCGCCCCAACCTAACATTGGGTTAAAAAGAGTTAAAGAATCGATTAAAATCATTACCTTACCACATTCTATCGCGGAGCCCAGAAGCCATGCTAACGGCAATGCACAGAAAAAAACAACTTTATTGTTTTGCCTTGGACAGCCCATGTGTTCCAGCAAGTTAAAGTCTCTCTTTCCTGCTCACGACTTATCTCTCTCTACCTCTCTCTCCCTCTCTCAATCTCAACAAATCATTCCTTCCTCAGATGCAACTACTACTGGCAAAAGCCATAAAACAGCTCAGTGACCTTAAGAATGTGCAAGAGAACGCCTTCTGCTGCTCCTGCATTTACTCAGCAGATCCCCAGCATCTCTGTTTATGGCTGGGTAAATAAATTGACAGAGAGGAAGCGTGTGTCAGCGCTGTGAGCTCAGCTGTCTGTGCTGATCCCTGCAAAATCGGTTCCGCTTTTCTCAAAACAGGAAGTTGACCGCAAAGCAGCTCACAGTTCTGATGAAGTTGGGTACTATTTTATTTTTTATTTTATTTTTAACTCCCACCGCCCCGTCTCAGGCAGGGGTCTCCTCACACCTCTTTTCTTTCAGATCCACTTCCTTACAGGAACTGCATTGTGTTTGTGACGGATCAGATTACTCCGTTTATGCCATGGATGAGAAAGCTGTCAGTTCACTGATGCGAGGCGGGAGGGGGTTAGGGGGAGTGTCAGGATTTGAAACGTTGGTTTAAGCGGGGGTAGAGGAGTCGGGAGCCTTCCTCAACTGACACTTTTACCTCCCACTCCCCCCTCAGGACGTCCCAACGCATTTCACAGCCCATGGACGATTTCTGGACTGCAGTCACTGCTGTTACCGCCTCAGCCTGTTTGTGCACAGCAAGGTCCCACAAGCAGCTGCGCGAGGCCAAGAGACAGATTCCTCCCCCAGGCATAATAGGCTCGAGAGGGGCTGGATGGCCTCCTCCTGTTTCTGTTTCACAGGCTGGTGTGGGGCGGTGGGGGGGGGGGGGAGCAGGTTGGTGCTGAATGGCCTGCTCCTATTCTTGTGCAATAGGCCCGAGAGGGGCTGAATGGCCTCCTCCTGTTCCTATGTAACAGGCTCGAAGGGCTGAATGGCCTCTTCCTGTTCCTCTTTAACCTCATTCTGTGCCTATCTGGACCACTTCCCCACAGGCAGTTCCCATAGCTTACAGGAACAAGACAGGTTAACACGACTAAACTCCACAACCATGTTCTGAACTGCAAACTGGTGCACCAACTGATGCATCCCGCAGGTAGACTACCCAGATGTGCAGGATTAGATATGGGGAACTTGGCAACTATTCTTAGAATTGCACAGCATCGTATCATGCTGCTGGAGAGAATTACATATGTGTCATAACATAAGAGGTGTGATTAATATCAAATGAGCCTAACCAGGAACTCTTTGCGACCGAGCAAGGCTGAAAACACAAATCAAATCCACTGTCACTGAAACTAAGGTGGTGACATTCCTCAAGTAATTAACTGTGCTGAGATTCATCCGATACTAGCAGGCCTGTACTTTCAGTGCCAGAAGCAGTGATCCTGAACTCAAAGGCTGTTTTCTTAAGGACTCTTGAGAAACCTTTGGATCTGGTGGAGGATTTGCCCGACTCGCGTGACACCTCTGTGATTTATGCACTTTGGCGTTCCCCAGTTGGAGTGGGTGCTCGAACATGCCTCCTCTCCGTAATGTTATTCCCCACATGGCAATCAGTGCAGCAGCTCTCTACTTCTGGTGCTGTGTGAGTCTCATTTCAGCGCTGGGTAAGATTCAAACTCTTTTGTGTGTATTTGAAATTTGCTCTTCCCCTGTTTGCATTTCAGGCAGAGTGCTTCCCCTTGGGATGGAGTTCCAGGATTTTGACCCAGTGACCGCGAAGGGATGGACGATATGTGTGGGGCTCGGAGGGGAGCTTGCAGGCGGTGGAGCTCCCTGGCGTCTGCTGCCCTTGTCCTTCTAGGTAGCAAAGGTCGAGCGTTTGGGCGGTGCTGTCAAAGGAGCCTTGGCGAGTTGCTGCAGTGCAGCTTGTAGATGGTACACACACTGCTGCCACTGTGCGTCGGTCAGTGGATGTTTAAGGTGGTGGAGGTGTGAGTTTACTAATAAGACAAGCTTTCAAAATGTTTTGCACAGGGGATCCTGTGTACTGACACACTCTCGGAGACCCCCTGTAAATACTGACATACTCCCCGGGGACCCACCTATAAATACTAATGCACTTCCGGGGACCCCCTGCAAATACTGACATACTCCCTGGGGACCCCCTGTAAATACTGACACAAATCCGGGGAGCCCCCTGTAAATACTGACACACCCCCCCGTGGATCCCCTGTAAATACTGACGCACTCTCGGGTACCTCCCTGTAAATACTGACACACTCTCGGGTACCCCCCTGTAAATACTGACACAATCCCGGGGATCCCCCTGTAAATAATGACACAATCCCGGGGACCCCCTGTAAATACTGACACACTCCCCGGGGACCCCTGTAAATACTAACACACTCCCCCGGAGACCCCCCTGTAAATACAGACATACTCCCCGGGGACCCCCAGTAAATACTGACATACTCCCCGGGGACCCCCTGTAAATACTGTCACACTTCCTTGGGACCCCCGGAACTACTGACACATTCCTCGGGGATCCCCTGTAAATACTGACACACACCCCTGGGGACCGCTGTAAATGCTGACACACTCCCCGGGGACCCCCTGTACACACTGACACATTCCTCGGGGAACCCCCTGTAAATACTGACACAGTCCCTTGGGGACCCCTCTGTAACTACTGACACATTCCCCCGGGGACCCCTGTTTAACCAAGGCCCTAGCCGCTTGTTCAGGTTGACTTAAAAATTCCCGCAGTTCCCTTATGAAAATAGTTAAGTGTCATTTTCTTTGAGGCCAGGTCACGATTTGACCCAACGAAGACTGGTCAATCGGTCAGTGGCCTGGCTTCTGTATGGGGACTTTACCCAGTGCTTTGACTGCCCCTGCAGTAGCCACTGCTCCTCAAATTAACACACTGAAAGTGAAGCTATATAATCATTAAAGCACAGAAGGAGTCCTCTCAGTCTATCTACTCCATGCTATCTCTCTGTAAAGCAATCCCATCAGTCCCATTCCACCCGCGCTCTCCCCCGAGCCCTTGCGAGTTTATTTCCCTCAAGAGAACTGTCCAATTTCCATTCGAAACCATTCATCTCCCCTTCCACTACCCTTCTGGGCAGCGAGTTCCAGGCTGTTACTGCTTGCTGCGCGATAAAGCTCCTCCTCGCATCCCCTCTTCGCCCAGGACCTTCAAACTGTGTCCCTCCCCAATTCCTGTACCGTCGGCTAATGGGAATGGCTTTTCCTTGTCTATCTTATCCAAACCTGTCCTAGCCTCGTGCACCTCTATCAAATCTCTCCTTTGCTCCAAGGAGAACAACCCCAGCTTCTCCAACCTAACCCTGGAGCTACAGATCCCTCATCCCTGGAGCTTTTCTGGTAAATCCCCCTCCGCACCCGCTCACAGACCTTCACATCCTTCCTCAAGTGTGGCAACCAGGATTGAATGCACTGCTCTAGTTGTTGTTAATTATGTAAATTAAGCTTAAGTATATAGAAGCAGAGGGCGTTGGTTGAATGATTACTTGAGCACGTACAAAGAGGCACTTTCTGCCCATTGCGCTTGAGGCCTTCTGTAGCCAGTGGGCACCGCGGGGTCTGGAGTGCCTCATCAGCCAAGGAAATGACATTTTAATTTAAGTTGCTAACTTTTCATTAAAGTTTTGTCTTTTTGTGACAGTGCCCAATTAACCTGTCTTTTAGTTTACTTGTTAATTGGTTTAATTTTTAATGGTTACTTAAAAGAGTGCAAAGTGGCACTTGGCAATCTTGAGAAGCGGGTGGGTAGCTTCCCCGTGTCTCAGCCAGGAGATTGAGATTCAACAGCCACAGGGGCTGGAGTGTGTCATCAGCCCCAGGAGTGTTAACCTAAATTTTTGGGGATTTTTCTGTTACAGTGCCCCTTTCAGGGGCTGTTAATTAGTTAATTTGTTTAATCAGTTGTTTATTGTGCTCAAAAGAGACACTGGATAGTCGAACCTGAAGCTGTACATTTATAATGTCTCACTTTGTGAAGAAATCTAAGACTGACTTCTGTTCCACTGGCTGTGGGAAGTTTAACAATTGCAAGCCAAGAACAGTTTTGTAGTGTGCCGGGGTATATTTTTTTTGAGAGGTCAGATTAGGCAGCTTGTAAAATGCAGGTCATTTAATGTCTTTATTTTCACTCATTCACGGGATGTGGGCATCGCTGGCCAAGCGCAGCATTTGTTGCCCATCCCTAACTGCCCCTTGAAAAGGTGGTGGGGAGCTGCCTTCTTGAGCCGCTGCAGTCTGTGTGGTGTAGGTACACCCACTGTGCTGTTAGGGAGGGGGGTTTCCAGGATTTTGACCCAGCGACAGTGAACGAATGGCCGATATATTTCCAATTCGAGATGGCGAGCGGCTGGGAGGGGGACTTGCAGGTGGTTGTGTTCCCATGCGTCTGCTGCCTTTGTCCTTCTAGGTTGTAGTGATCGCGGGTTTGGAAGATGCTGTCAAAAGAGCCTTGGTGAGCTAATTTCATGTAGTTGGTGCCTGAAGCATGGTTTTGTGCCTGTTTGCCTGGCTGCATTCTGTCAGTTCCCTCATCAGACGCAACTAACTATCTTCTGTTGTCTCTTCCCCCCACCGCCAGGTGTGGTACAGGAAGTACTAGACTGCGACCGAGCCGCTGTGTCTCAGAAGGACGTAACTGGTTGCTTCTGCATTGTGGCTTACAACAAGAACATACTGACCCGCTTCGACACGAAGGCGGGCCGGCTGACAGTGGAGAGCTTGACGGTGAAAAACGAGGTGGACAGCCTGAACAAGGATCCGAGAGCCCTGAAGATTATCCAGGATGGGATCCAGGACTCTGTCAATTTTCTCAGCCTGCTTCTGGAGGCCGGAGCTGACACTCTCGATCGGGAAGGTAAGGTTATCGGCGGCCCTCACATTGGGGCTCCTCGATTTTGTTGATCCAAAGTATTGTTCATATTTCAGTGTGCTAGAGTCTTGTTTTAAGCGACAGAGCTCGTGCATTTGCGAGGTGCAGTCAAAAGAGTCGCAGCAAGTTGCTGTAGTGCATGCTCTATATATCAATATAAATATAAGATGATCAGAAACAGGAGCAGGAGGGGCCATTCGGCAAAATGGTAAAAGAAGCAAGACAGACACGAGAAGGAACTTTTTCACGCAGCAAGAGCTTAGTCTGGAATGCGCTGCCTGAGAGTGTGGGGCAGCAGGGTGAATCAAAGCTTTCAAAAGGCAGTTGGGTCATTATTTGGAAAGGAAGAATGTGCAGGGTTACAGGGAGAGGACGGGGGAGTGGCACTGGGTGAATTGCTCATTTGGAGAGCTGGTGCAGATAGGATGGGCTGAAAGGCCTCCTTCTGCGCTGTTACAATGCTGCAATCCTGCGATAGTCTCCTGGCTCACATTCTGCACAAGGAGTACCAGCCTCAGCCTTCAATCGAAGTCCAAAGGATGATAAGTGAGAAGTGGACTTTACACAGGAGGCATCTCTCTTGTTGGGGAACAAGGAGCAGGAATCCTGCTTGATTAGAAAATCACTGGCCCCTGGAGTCTGTGATAATCTCTTCCCCATGACTTTAATCCCAATCTGCTGCTTGCTCCCCCGATCTTGTGCCCTCATTCTAGATTCCCTCACAAGGGGGAAACATCCTCTCAGCATCCACCCTGTCAAACCCCCCCCACTTCAGAATCTGTTATGTTTCAATAAGATCACCTCTCATTCTTCTAAACTCCAATGGGTACAGGCCCAACCTGCTGAACCTTTCCCCATAAGACAAACCCCCTTCATCCCAGGAATCAGCTGAGTGAACCTTCTCTGAAGGGCCTCCAATGTGAGTCTATCCCTCCTTAAGTAAGGTGACCAGAACTGTACACAGTACTCCAGATGCAGCCTCACTAACGCCCTGTCCAGTTGGAGCAAGAGATGATACTGTGTGTCAGTGGTGGAGGGAGTGAATGTTGGTGGATAGAGTGCTGATCAAGTGGGGCTGCTTTGCCCTGGACGGTGTCGAGCTTCTTGAGTGTTGTTGGAGCTAGACTCATCCAGGCAAATGGGGAGTATTCCATCACACTGCTGACTTGTAGATGGTGGACAGGCTTTGGGGAGTTAGGAAGTGAGTTAGTCACCGCAGGATTCCCAGCCTCTGACCTGCGCTTGTAGCCACAGTAGGGATATATGGATGTGAAGAGCTTGTCAATGCAATAAGGTCTTTGCACTTATTTAGCGCTATTTAATTCTCTTAAAGTACCTGCAGTTAAAAGCATTGCTGTGAAACGTCCCTGATCCCAGGACTGCACTGTGTTAGCGGACCCCAAATTGGGTTGGTGTGAACTATTACTGGAACTCCTTTCAGCATTCATGGCCTGTGGGAGGCTGGGCATTCAATGACGGTTCCTGCTCTAGAATATTATTCACAAAAACACAAAAAATGGGAGCAGGAGTGAACCATTTGACCCATTAAGCCTGGCCCCCCATTCAATATGATCATGGCTGATCTTGGGCTTCAACTCCACTATCCCACCTGCTCCCCATTTCCCTCAATTCCCTGAGAGAACCAAACATCTGTCCATCCCAGCCTTAAATGTCTTCAACAATGGAGCATTCACAACCCTCTGGGGGAGAGAGTTCCAAAGATTCACAACTGTTTGAGTGAAGAAACTTCTCCTCATCTCAGTCCGAAACGATCAGCCCCTTATCCTGAGACTGTGCCCCCGTGTTTTAGATTCCCCCGAGCAGCAGAAACGATCTCTCTGTGTCCACCCTGTCAAACCCCTTCAGAATCTTGTATGTCTCAATGAGATCGCCTCTCATTCTGCTAAACTTCAGAGAACATCGGCCCAATTTACTCAGCCTCTCCTAGGACAACCCCCCTCATCCCAGGGTCCAATCTAGAGAACCTTCACTGTACCGCCTCCAATGCTACAAGGTTCGGGGGGTGATTTGATCGAAGTTTTCGCGATATTCAGGGGAACTAGTAGGGTCGCTAGAGAGAAACTGTTTGCCGCTGGTTGGGGGAGTCTGGGATGACGGGGCAGAGTCTAAAAAGTGAGTGGCAGACCTTTCAGGAGTGAAATGAGTAAAGACTCCTATACACAAAGAGCAGGTCCAGTGGTGGAGTGGGTAGCGTCCATACTGAGCTGACAGCTACCGGTTCCTGTCTCACCACAGGGCTTGATGGCCAACGAAGGTACGCCGGTAATGAACGTACAAATTCATGGCAGGTGTAGGCCACTCAGCCCCTCAAACCTGCTCTGCCATTCAATAAGATCATGGCTGATCCGATTGTAGCCTCAACCCCACATTCCCACCAACCCCCCCCAATAACCTTTCACCCCCTTGCTTATCAAGAATCTATACACCTCTGCCTTAAAAATATTCAAAGACTCTGCTTCCACCACCTATGGAGGAAGAGAGTTCCAAAGACTCACAACCCTCTGAGAGAATAAATTTCTCCTTATCTCTTTCTTAAATGGGTGACCCCTTATTTTTAAACAGTGACCTCCCCGCCTCTAGATTCTCCCACAAGAGGAAACGTTCTCTCCACATCCAGCCTGTCAAGACCCCTCAGGATCTTAAAGGATTCAATCAAGGCACCTCTTCCTCTTCTAAACTCCAGCGGATACAAGCCTAGCCAACCTTTCCTCATAAGACAATCCGCCCATTCCTGGTATTAGTCTGGTAACCCTTCTCTGAACCACTTCTGATGTATTTACATCCTTCCTTAAATAAGGTGACCAATACTGTACACAGTACTCCAAATGTGGTCTCACCAGTGCCCTGCACAACTGAAGCATAACCTCCTTCCTTTTGTATTCAATTCCCCTTGCAATAAACAATAACAAGGCCAGGCTAGTTGATTAAAGACCTGTCAATCCTTCCACTATGCCTTTGGCAGGCACGAGGGTCTCCTGGTGAGGAGTGCTTGATGTGGAGAGGCAGTCCTCGAGCTATAGCCTCCTGCAACCTGTTGCAGGAGAAACTGGCTATGGAAACCGACCGAAGCTTGTGCTTCGACTGCCTCACGTGTCTCTAGACCTGGGAATTCCACATGTAAAGTGTGATAGAGAGCTTGGGACTCTCTCATAAATGGCGATTTAATGCTGCACCGATTCTTAATTCTAAAAGAGAGATTGAGAGTTTTTTCAAGCCAGAGGTGTTAAGGGATATGGGGCGAAGGCGGGTATGTGAAATTAGGTCACAGAAGAGGTATGACCTCATTGAATGGTGCAATAGGCATGAGGATGCAGAATGGATTCCTTTTCCTTACTGTGTTAGAGGCTCAAGAGGGGTGTGAATAGGCCTTGTCCTGTTCCTGCGTAACAGGCTTCAGGAGGCTGAATGGCCTCCTCCTATTCCTGTGTAACAGGCTCGAAGTGGAGGCTGAATGGCCTCCTCCTGTTCCTGTGTAACAGGCTTAAGGAGGGGGTGAATGGGTCTCCTCCTGTACCTATGTAACAGGTTTGAATGGGCCTCCTCTGGTTCCTGTGTAACAGGCTTAAGGCGGGGCTGAATGGGCGTCCTCCTGTTCCTGTGTAACAGGCTTGAGGACGGGCTGAATGGGCCTCGTCCTGTTCCTGTGTAACAGGCTCGAGGGGCTGAATGGGCCCCTCTGGTTCCTGTGTAACCGGCTTGAGGAGGGGCTGAATGGGCCTCCTCCTGTTCTTGTGTTACAAGCTCGAGGAGGGGCTGAATGGACCTCCTCATGTTCGTGTTCCTAATGAAGGTAAGTAGCAGAGAACAGTCACTGTCCTTGGAGGCAGTAGCCCAGTGAGAGTGGGAGACGGGCTTGGAGGAAATATTGGGAGCAGGTGTGGGAGGGAGTGCTGAATTGAAAATAACCCTGTCCATTCTCAGTGTCCCCTTCAGTGACCATCTCCTTCCACGACCTGGAAGACTTTGACCATTCCAGCCAACTTCAGTGTACAGTCGCCGGCTTCTATCCAAGTGCCCTCAATGTGACCTGGCTGAAAAATGATGGGAACATTGATGAGCAAGTGGTACAGACTCAGATCCTTCCCAACAGTGAGAAGGCCTTCCAGACGGCTGCATTCACCAACATTGACCCCAAGACAGAGGACACGTACACGTGCTTTGTGGAGCATGTCACTTTTCCAGACGGACTCCGCACCAACTGGGGTAGGTCCTGATCACCGTCGATACATGCATTAAGCAATAGGCTCGATGTGTCCAGTAAAAGAGGGTGGGAGACAAACAATGCCTCATAAACTGACCAATCAACCCTGGGTGAAAGTGTAAACACAGCTTTACGCTGTATCTAACCCCATGCTGTACCTGTCATGGGAGTGTTTGATGGGGACAGTGTAGAGGGAGCTTTACTCTGTATCTAACCCCGTGCTGTACCTGTCCTGGGAGTGTTTGATGGGGACAGTGTAGAGGGAGCTTTACTCTGTATCTAACCCCGAGCTGTACCTGTCCTGGGAGTGCTTGAAGGGGTCAGGATTGCGCAATGGTCTATCCTGGAAAAGCACTGACTGGACAATCGGAAAGTTGTGCAAACACAGTGTTTGGAAAGTGGAATTTCCTTGTGCTGAAGTGGATGACATTTTCTGTTTTATTTTCATTCTCTTTTCAATCTTTCTGCCCTTTGTGTCCTTGGTCTCTTTGGAAGTCCCCCAACCTAAGAGCTCACTGTCTGCTGCGGCCATTGTTGGAATATTGTTCGGAATTGGTGGCATCCTGACTGCCATAACTGGAGCTGTTTTTCGAATGAAACGTCAAGGTACGGGGCCGCATGGCTGCTGAAATCATTCTGCTCTTTTCCAAGGGCACTGGAACATTGATGTTCCTGCCTGTGCCAAGTCCGAGGTCCAAGGACGTTCACAGTGAATTGCAAACTACCTGAGACTCGAGAATGTCCAAAAAACCCTAAAAAAAGGATTTTCCTGGAATGGGCGTGTCACATCCAGCCCGCCCCACTGATGCTTGTGCATCCCAGGATCTGCAGTCACCTCTGCGCCTGACAGACACCTCATCACCCGGGAGAGGTGAGGAGCCAGGTTACAAACCCAGGCTAACTGGGGGGAGAAAATCCGGAAGGATCTTCTCTGACTGAAACTAATTCGGCCACAAATTGTTGGTACGTAGATGCAGCAAGTGGTTGGGAAGGCAAATGGAATGTTGGCCTTTATTACGAGGGGGATGGAGTATCAGAGTAGAGAAATCTTTATAGAGCTGTCCTGGGTCTTAGTTAGAATGCACCTGGAGCACTGAGAGCAGTTGTGATCTCCTTACATAAGAATCGATATCACTGCATGAGAAGCAGTTCAGTGAAGGTTCTCTCGGCTGGTTCCTAGGATAACCCTGACTGATCTGATTGTGGTCTCAACTCCACTTTCCTGTCTGTCCCCTCTCCATAATCCTCGACTCCCTTGTTGATCAAAAATCTGTCTAACTCGGCTTTGAACATATTCAGTGAGCCAGGCTCCACTCCTCTCTGGGGGAGAGATGAACGACCATCTGAGGGAAGAAATTCCTTCTTATCTCTGCCTTCAATGGGAGACCCCTTATTCTGAAACTGTGACCCCCACCAGCAGTTCCAGATTCCCCCACAAGGGGGAAACATCTTAGCATCCACCTCGTCAAGCTTCTCACCTCAGAATTGTCAGTGTTTTCACTTCTCGTTCTTCTAAGCTCCAATGGGTAGAGGCCCAACCTGCTCAACCTTTCCCTATAAGACAAACCCCTTCATCCCAGGAATCAGCCCCGAGTGAACTTTCTCTGAACGGCTTCCAATGCGGGTGTATCCCTCCTTAAGTAAGGAGACCAACGCTGTACGCAGTATCCCTGATTTGATCTCACCAATGCCCTATTCAGTTGTAGCAAGATTTCCCTACTTTTATAATCCAACCTTCTTTCAATAAAGGCCATGTGCCCTCTCTTTGAACAGAGAGCCAGTTCTTACCAGCAGATCGTGGTGACTAACATAAAAGTCAGTCTTTAACTCTGCTTTTCACAGCAGTTCCTGTCTCTCTTTCCCGGTCTCTATGTCTGTGCACAGAAAACCAGCTGCCCCTCCTTTGTGTCAAAATTGCCACTTCATTTTCCATAGGTTTCGGTGATGGATCACAAGGGCCTGTCTCCGGGCAGAGTTTAGGATGATCAACAACCCCCTCTCCAGGAAAATCAATTTCACCTTGAATTAAAAGCGACAATTTAAAACATAGAGTCCTGAGTTCGTAATAAGGTCGATGGATTTTTGGACATTGAGGGAATTAAGGGATTTGGAGACAGGTCAAGGAAGTAGAGTGGAGGTAGAAGATCAGTCATGATCCTGTTAAATGATGGAGCAGGCTTGAGGAGCCAAATGGCCTACCCCTGCCCCCGGTTCTAACTTCTAACTGGCTGTTCCATTCACTTGTCAAGATTTCAACCCTGATTTATTTCCCTTTCAGGCTACCAACCCCGAATCCCTGGACTAAAAGGTAAGTGTAAACACACAAACACACACAAAAAAAGAAATGACCGCGGGAATCCACTTGGCGAGAACCTCACTTATATTCACAAAAGCTCTTGGTCACTCTTGCTTCCCCACAGTGCTTTTCTGGAAAAATCAACAGCAGCAGAAGTCGAACCGCAGTCAGGCCAGTATGCATTCGAACACCTCAGCCTCCAGTGCAACTTCAGGTAATGGCCCCATCCCCGGTTCCTGGGAACAAGATAGTCAAAAGCCTGGCTCATGCTGTGGCCTCTGTGCATTGTGCTCTGCGTGAGGGCAGCATCTATCAGGCATTCAGAAAGGGAACGGCATGTACATTTATAAAACAAGCTCCGTTACTTGTCTCCTTAGTCACCTTGTAGTACAGAGCTTGAGTATTGCTGAAAAAAAGAGGCTACTGAAGCTTTTTGTCATGCACTCATCATGACAGACGCAAGAATGCCAAATTTCAGAGGGAACAACAATTTATACTGCATAAGAAAAGGGTGCCGAGTGGTTGGCAGATATCTGTGATAAGTTGAGGCGTTGCCAGGGAACTATTGTCCGCCATACCTTTGTTCAATTGAAAAAAAGCCGCTATACCTGGACATGTTCCTTTTGCCTGCAGGACCCTGTGAACGAATATGTGTGGCTTTTAGCAGTTTAAGTGAGCTACATTGTGAGCCTGACTGGTAATCTTAGAATGGTTGTCAGTATAATTGTTAGCACGCTCAGGCTTGTTCAGTAAGTGCACTCCAATCATGGAATCACATCTAATGTTAGACATTAATGTTTTGAGTTTTGCAAGCACAGGCTGGTTGAGGATGGTCAGTACTCTGCCTATTGCGAACAGCTGAAGGGACGTGCTATTTGAAATGATCCGCCAGTCCTTGGCACATACAACCTACATAACTGGCATCGCACGGGCACCCATTATTATCAGTCAGACCCTCAACATAGCTCACCTTTCCAGCGATGCTCAAGAATACAGACCAGATGCAGTGCAGGTTGAAGGCCTTAGGCACAGAAAGATGGACTCCATCAAGTCCTATTCTGTTCTCAGCTCAAATGTCTTCAGCTGCTTCACTGAAGACCTTCCCTCCATCACAAGGTCGGATTGGCGATGTTCGCTGATGATTGTTTACCAACTCCCCAAATGCTAAAAGAGTTCATGTCCAAATGCAGCAATGGCATTACCACCACTGAATCCCCCACTATAACATCCTAGGAGTTACCGTTGACCAGAAACTGAACTGGACTAGCCATATAAACACTGTGGCTACAAGAGCAGGTCAGAGGCTGAGAATCCTCCTGAGTAACTCACCTCCTGACCCCCCAAAGCCTGTCCACCATCTACAAGGCACAAGACAGGGGTGTGATGGAATACTCCCCACTTGCCTGGATGAGTGCAGCTCCCACAACACTCAAGAAGCTCGAAACCATCTAGGACAAAGCAGCCCCGCTTGAATGGCAACCCTGCCACAAACATTCACTCCCTCCACCACCGACGCACAGTAGCAGCAGCGTGTACCATCTCTAAGATGCACTGCAGGAACTCGCCAAGGCTCCTTCAACAGCATATTCTAAACCCACAACTGCTACCATCTAGAAGGATGAGGGCAGCAGACACATGGGAACACCAGCACCTGGAAGCTCCCCTCCAAGTCACTCACCATCCTGTCTTGGAAATACATCAGCCATTTCTTCGCTGTCACTTGGTCAAAATCCAGGAACTCCCTCCTGAACAGCACCTTTGATGTACCTACACCGTACAGACTGCTGAGGTTCAAGAAGGTGGCTCACCACCACATTCTCAAGGGGCAACTAGGGATGGGCAGTAAATGTTGCTTCTTCCGAGTCAGAAAGTTAAGGGTTTGCGATTGAAGGAGTGAGAAAGAGCTTTTGGATTAATCCACCCCAGGCCTCCGTGGAATCTCTCAAGGACTCTACACTTGCTGTCAATTGACACTGGTAGTTTTGCAGAACAGCTGAGCTTAGTCAAGGCATCCTCTCCTTGTAGGACTGCAGTGACACCTATCTCTTGCAGTCCGCGAACATTCAGATTCAGCCTCTGTACATGTCACAATCGCACTATGAGTGGATTGCCCACACAGTACGGGGCAGGACCAGTGCCCAGCAGCTTGCCCAACATTAGCCAAGCTCTATTACACTGGTTAGCAGAGATCTCGCTGTAGATGTTGTAAGCGGTTTGAGAATGTACCAGCTCAAAACCCCGGTCCACACGCTGACTTTAGTTTTGTTCTGTCTTCCAGGAGATGGCTTGACAAAGGACACGGTATAAGGTGAGTGCACGGTATGTCGTCCGCAATTTGCCAGTTATTAAAGGAGAGGAGAGTCTGTCTCCCATCCCTACCACCCCTGTAATGGACCCTCAGTGCCTTCGCTTGGGAATGACCATGAGGACCCAAGTGAAGCAGAAGACTACAAGCTGTAAACGTGTACAGAAAGCAGCAGGCAAAGCTGAAAGAAAGTCTTTATCGCAGGGGTGCTAAGTTATAAAGGGGCAGATGTGGTAGTTCAGGCCAATAAGGGCCTTGCTCAGACTCCCCAACTGAAGTAACTGTTCAGCTTGGGGCACTGCCCCCTCATGAAGGCTACCTTCTCTAGTTCACTGTCCAACCCACTGCGCCCCGATCTCCATTGTGGATAGGGACAGCTCACAAATCCACCCCTGCCAGGACAGGGATCTGGCACTGTGCTGTTTGCACCAGTCAGATCCAGAGCAGCCGTCCAGCCCTCTGAAGGGCTGGGTTACCTGCATGTTGTAGTCCAGAGCTATGGATAGTGGCAGTCAGAGGCGCTAATTTCCTTCCTCCACATGAATGACCAGGAATCTCTCCCACTCTAAGTGGTGCGTGTGTTGGAAGGAATTATAAGTTGATACTCAACCTGTTTGGCTGCGTTACGAACTGTCAGGTCCTGGAGTGGGACTTGAACCGGGGACTTCCGGTTCAAAGGCAGGGATGTTACCCACAGACCTCCTTAAGGAAGGCAACACCAGCTGGGGAGAGGGTGGATGTAGAGGAACTGTTCCCCTTGGCAGGGGAATCCAAAACACGTGGGCACCATTTCCAAATTAGATGGCAGGTCAATTGAAATAGTTAAGACTTGGATCGATAGAGTTTTGTTAAGTTAGAGTGTCATTTGGAATGTGGTTAATGATCTGACTGAATATTGGAACAGCCTCGAGGGGCTGAATGGCCTCCCCTTTGGTTGCCGCATGGGGGCTGTCTACGAGCTATCTGACCAGCATTTCATGCAGAATCTCTTCGCAGCACCTACCAAGCGCCCCTGACATCCCCCTCCCCCAACTCCATTCCAGCCCTCCACCGAAGTCTTGCATTATCAGGTAATCACTGAATAGTAACAGTACAGAAGGAGGCCATTCGGCCCATTGTGTCTGTGGTGGCTCAACGCAAGAACAAATCACCCAGTGCCAGTCTCCTGTCCATTTCCCAATTCCTTTTTGAAAGCCTCAATTGACCCTGCCTCCCCCACACTCTTGGGCAACGCATTCCAGATCCTAACCACTCGCTGTGTGAAAAAGTTTCTCCTCACATCTCCATTGCTTCTTTTACCAATCGCCTTAAATCAGTGTCCCTCTGGTTCTTGATCCTTCCGTCACTGGGAACAGTTTCTTCCCATCTACTCTGTCTGTCCCAGACCCCTCATGATTTTGAACACCTCCAAAAAACCTCAACCTCCTTTACTCCAAGGAGAACAGTCCCAACTTCTCCAATCTGTCTACGGAACCAAAGTCCCTCATCCCTGGACCCATTCTTTTGAATCTTTTCCGCACTCACACTCTCTCTCTCTCTCTCTAAAGCCTTTACATCCTTCATATAGTGCAGCACCCAGAACTGGACACAATACTCCAGCTGAGGCTGAACTAGTGTTTTATGCAAGTTTATCATAACCTCAGCTCTGAAGAAGGGTCATACGGACTTGAAACATTAACTTTGTTTTTCTCTCTCCACAGATGCTGTCAGACCTGCTGAGTTTTTCCAGCATTTTCTGTTTTTGTTTCAGTTTTCCAGCATCTGCAGTATTTTGCTTTTATCTTTTTACCATAACTTCATTGTTTTTGTGCTGTATGCCCCGATTAATGAAGCCTAGGACACTGCATGCTTTATTAACCATTCTCTCAACCTGTCCTGTCACATTCAATAACTTATATACATCTACACCCACATAATCTTAACAGCAAAGGAGGCCATTCGGCCCATCGTGTCTGAGCCAGCGCTCCAAATGAGCATTATGACATAGTGCCATTGCCCTGCCTTTTCCCCATACCCTTGCACATTATTTCTATTCAAATAACCATTTAATGCCCTCTTGAACGCCTCGATTGAGCCTGCCTCCCCCACACTTCTAGGCAGTGCATTCCAGACCCAAACCATTCGTTTATTTCTCACATCACACTTGCTTCCTTTACAAATCACTTTAAATCCGTGCCCTCTTGTTCTTGATCCTTTTAAGAGTGGGAACAGCTTCTCCCGATCTACTCTGTCCAGCTTCCTCATGGTTTTGAGCATCACTATCAAATCTCCTCCCAGCCTTCTCCTCTCCAAGGAGAACAGTCCCAACCTCTCCAATCTATCCTCATTAGCTGAAGTTTCTCATCCTTGAAACCATTCTTGTAGATCTCGTCTGCACTCTAATGTGTTCACATCCTTCCTATGATGTGTCGTCCAGAACTGCACACAATACTCCAGCTGAGGTCTAACCGAGTGTCTTATATAAGTTCAGCATAACCTCCTTGCTCTTATACTCTATGCCCCTATTAATAAAGCCCAGGATACTGTATACTTTGTAAACAGCTCTCTCCATCTGTCCTGTCACCTTCAATGATTTATGCATATATACACCCCGGTCCCTCTGCTCCTGAACCCACTCTAGAATTGTACCCTTTATTTTATACTGTCTCTCCGCCTCCTTCCTTCAGAAAATGTATCCCTTCTCAGGAAAGAACGTCACAGGACAGACGTGATGCACAAAGGGAGGGTCGAGAAACTGTGTACAGATGTCTCCCATTGACACATTCAAATATTAGCACTGAATATGATGCCCCCCACCCTTTACTGTAATGACAGATACTTGAATCAGCAGGTTCTGTGATGAATGCATGAATCAAAAGTTAGTACGCAAGTGCAGCAAGTGATTAGGAAGGCGAATGGCAGGTTAGCGTTTATTGCGAGGGGGGATAGAGCATAAAAGTAGGGAAGTCTTGCTACAACCGTACAGAGCATTGGTGAGACCGCACCTGGAGTACTGTGTACAGTTTTGGTCTCCTTATTTAAGGAGGGGTATGTTCATTGGAAGCCGTTCAGAGAAGCTCCACTTGGTTGATTCCTGGGATCAAGGGGTTTGTCTTATGGGGAAAGGTTCAGCAGGTTGGGCCTATAACCATTGGAGTTTAGAAGAACAATTATGAAGAACGATTTCTTATTGAAACAGATTCTGAGCGGGGGGTTTGACAGGGTAGATGCTGAGAGGTTGTTTCCCCCCTTGTGAGGGAATCTAGAACGAGGGCACAAGATCGGGGGAGCAAGCAGCAGATTGGGATTAAAGTCATGGGGAAGAGATGATCACAGACTCCAGGGGCCAGTGATTTTCTAATCAAGCAGGATTCCTGCTCCTTGTTCCCCAACAAGAGAGATGCCTCCTGTGTAAAGTCCATTTCTCACTTATCATCCTTAGGACCTCGATTGAAGACAGAAGCTGGTACTCCTTGTGCAGAATGTGAGCCAGGAGACTATCGCAGGATTGCAGCATTGTAACAGCGCAGAAGGAGGCCTTTCAGCCCATCCTATCTGCACCGGCTCTCCAAATGAGCAATTCACCCAGTGCCACTCCCCCGTCCTCTCCCTGTAACCCTACACATTCTTCCTTTCCAAATAATGACCTAACTGCCTTTTGAAAGCTCTGATTCACCCTGCCTCCCCCACACTCTCAGGCAGCGCATTCCCTAACCACTTGATGCATGAAAAAGTTCCTTCTCGTATCTACCTTGCTTCTTTTACCAATCACCTTAAATCCGTGTCCCTCTGGTTTTCGATTCCTTCCGCCAATGGGAACAGTTTCTCCCTATCTGCTCTGTCCCAGACTCCTCGTGATTTTGAACACCTCAATCAAATCTCCTCTCAACCTCCTTTTCTCCAAGGAGAACAGTCCCAGCTTCTCCAATATTTGGTTTGAAAAGAGCATTCAGCGTCGAAGATTGAAGGAGGAATGAGCACCCATGATTGGAAATCCAGATGAGCGAGCTTAGCTTTTATTTTCCTGGACTGTCGGACTAGTTGGTGGGGAGCTTTCATCCTCCAGCCCGCCCCAGACTGTCCAAAATTTTACAGTGGGATGGGCGAAGCCTAGAAGCCAAGGCCAGCAAGGCGGCCCTTGCCCCAGTTGGGGCCGTTAAGGGGGCAATTAATGATGAATTGACTGCTGCACTTTGCTAACTCCATCACATCAACAAATGATGCCAAACGTGGCATCGGAGATGGTTGGGAGAGCTGTACATTAAAGCCAATAATTTCAATCAGGTTTATATCTAAATTAGCAAAAGCCTAATTCTTCTGTGTGTGAGGATCCATATTTTCTATTAAAGTTTATTTGGTTCCTATGTTTTTGTATATTTCATTTCCATTTATAATTCTCGTTCATGTATTTTAACAATCCAGAAAGTAACAAGTGACGGTGGCAGATCTCCTGGTCGGAGTAACTACAAGCAGGAGCCACGTGAGAATGATATCAATTCAATAAGGGTGGAACAGTAGCCATGAGTTTTTTTCTCGCAGGTTAACAAAGCCTGGAGCAGTAAGAGTTAAATAAACAGACTAAACCAGTGGTGGATTGTATCGCAGAGTCAGCTCCTCTGAGTCAGTCTCTGAAGTGATCGATTGGACTGAATTCCGACTCTCGGTTCCACAGGACACGCTCTTTCGGAAGGTGAGTGGAGGCAGATTCAGCCGACGTCTCTTAGTCTCCAGATATCCGGGGGCTGGGAAGAGTTGGGAGTTCCGAGTTTGATGGTCCGTTTCAATTGGGTATGGGGCTGGGAGTCCGTTCACTTTCCACATAGAGGTGATTAGCCTCCCCCTGTGTCCACACTCCTGGGAAGAAAAGTGCAAGAGGGGATGACACATATCTACAGGTAACAATAGTTCAGTATTGTTTGTAATGCTCCAATTCCTGTTACATTCTCCATTGCTGCCGAGCAGCTGTATAGGGCTACGTGAATGTTGCTGGCATGTTAAGTTTAGAAGATAATTATAATGCTGCTGTAATTTCACAATCAGTCAATTGGCAGCACAGAACTTAATATGGCTGGAAAAGGGGATGTGTTGCCAACAATGTTTTTGTCAGTACAAAGTGCAGCACTTGCTGAACAATCCTGAGTGCGCCAAGTGACACTAACAACCAATTTAAGATAATCAGTCAAGCACGTAACGTGACTCATTTATGCTTGCTCGAAGTGACATACATTCGTACACAGGGTCCCATCCTCTGCAAGCAAGAAACATGTTCATGCTTTGTGTCTTTTCTGAATTACTCAGCAGTTCGGGGAGCCAATGGCTCCCTGTTGCTTTCTCCGTGGTAACGCCTCGGCCAATCAGAGTCGACCTGCCAACCAATTGGCACCTTTCTCCCTAGTATAAACTGTTGTGATCGCCTGACAGTTGGCATTCTTATGTTTGTCCTGAGGAGTCCAAGATGAAAAGCTTTGGCAGCATGTCTCTCTTTCACTATATTCTCTCTCGGTGTTTACCTACAATCTGTCTTTCTCTGCAGTCGCTGCCTCTTGCAGGGGCACAGAGTCCACAGACCCCTTTTTCTCACCCGAGGAGTTGTGCGTTGTGTGGGAGGCCAGACTGTGAGCATTGGCCAGGTCCGATAACGTCCTTGCCTTGTGTCTGCCTGCATGCTTTCCGTCAGGAGTTACCGGACTGGGATCGGGAAGGAAGTTGGGGAAAGGGTCCTTGGGAACATTGAAGAACCTCAAGAGTTGAAGCAGGTTGGGCAGAGCTCATGCTAATGTAGGGGATGAGTTTCACACACCTCAGCAACAGTGCAGTTCCCATCCAGAACTTAGCTGCAAGGTTATAGACACAGTGCACCATTGAGGAGACAGTGGAATTGTGGTATTGTCACTGGACTTGCAGTTAAGAGGACCAGGCTAATGCTTTGGGGGCACAGGTTCAAATCCCAACACAGCAATTGGTGGGATTTAAATTTAATTAATAAATCTGGAATACAAAAAGAGCTAATCATAGCATTGATTTCTTTGTT
This sequence comes from Carcharodon carcharias, assembly GCF_017639515.1. Lineage (NCBI taxonomy): Eukaryota > Metazoa > Chordata > Chondrichthyes > Lamniformes > Lamnidae > Carcharodon > Carcharodon carcharias. Next base: position 5,816,552 of record NC_054501.1, on the reverse strand, counting down.
TTAAAAACTGTTGTCCTTTAGGCATCAATTGTCATAAAAACCCCATCTGGTTCACTGATGTCCTTTAGGGAAGGAAATCTGTCGTCCTTACCTGGTCTGGCCTATACATGACTCCAGACCCACAGCAGTGGGGGTTGACTCTTAACTTCCCCTCTGAAAGGCCCTAGCAAGCCACTCAGTTCAAGGGGCAATTGGGGATGGGCAACAAATACTGGGCTAGCCAGCAATGCCCACATCCCCATGAAAGGACAAAAGAAAATTAAGTGCTTGTGCACGCGTGCTACAGTGCAGAGACCGAGTGTCACTCTGTTACCTAAATCCGTGTTAGAGGAATACGCATCGGAATGCGTGTTGACTTGACTCTGGTTCGGTTCAGGTTGTGAGCCACAGGCATGGAGCCCTGGGAAAGAAATAATCAACATTAGCTCCGAATCCTTGGCTGACACTCTCTTCCCCACCGCCAGCCCCTATCCTCTCGGAGATCAGTGAAACCCATCCCCCAGTGAAACACATTCTGCAATCCAGGAACACCTAATGGGGGAAAGATGGAAGTGACGGCTGAACTCATGGGCTGGCTGGTTTTGTGTACACAGGGGCTTATAAACACAAATCTGTCATGCCACCCTCTCATGGAGGCACATCATTTTTCTTTATCCTTCCATGGGACGTGGGCGTGGCTAGCAATCGTTGCCCATCTGTAATTGCCCCCTGAACTGAGTGTCTAGCTAAGGGCCATTTCAGAGGGACAGTTAAAAGTCAACCGCATTGCTGTGGGTCTGCAGTCACGTGTCGGCCAGACTGGGTAAGGACGGCAGATTTCCCTCCCTAAAGGACATTAGTGAACCAGGTGGGGTTTTTACGACAATCGATGGTAGTTTCACGGTCACCATCACTGAGACTGGCTTCCAATTCTGGATTTTATTAACTGAGTTTAAATTCCACCAGCAGCTGGGGTGGGGTTTGAACCCGTGTCCCCAGAACATTAGCCTGGGGTTACTAGTCCAGTGACATTACCACAACACTACCATCTCTCATCATTGCCAAACGGGTGGAGTTTCTGAGTTGGTTAGAACATGCATCAATATTCCTACCTCTCCACCTGCAGATCCCTCCAACCAGGGCTATGATTCCAAGTATCATGAATACTATCCCGGTCACGTATCCGTAAGTCGGCCAGCTTTTCATCTTAGGAGCTGGGGAACCAAGTAGAATTAGGGTCAGAAGATATCACAGCGCCGGGCTAGTATGAACAACTTTGTTTCCTTCCCCAGGCCCTTGGGCACCCTGAGATTATGGGCCACAACACAGACGGGAGGGCAGGCGGGCAGGCATGGCTGCTGTCAGGCAGGCATCTACATCCCTGGCATCTTGCTTCTACAAAGTGCCAGAAACCAATCAAGTGATGTTTCTGCTGCACCCGTCCCTGCACATTGCTGCCCCAGGGATGCAGCTAAGCTTGCCAATGAGAGGAACAACTTCATTAAATAAAATGTCATTCTGTCTCACAAGAGGCTCTTGTGCATATTCAGGCCAAAGCCCCAGCACTCTCTGGCGCTATGCACTGTTAATAGACACCACTCATTAATCAGTGGCTTTGGATATACATGACCGCAGTGTATTGAAAATTGCAATGTGCATTTTGTCTGCTCAAGGCTACCATACAAACATGTACCACTAGATTGAGTCTAGAAGGAAATGAAAAGAAATGAATCCATGTTTTAATAATACATGCAGTTTTGCTTTTGAATGCTTCCTCTGTTTCTTCCCCAGAACTTCACAAAGACTTTGCTGCATTTTTATTACAGATCTGTGTTAACAAGTCAGATCAACATGGACACTGGCTAATGTAACAGATTCTGCCAAGTCTTCTCACCTCTCTCCCTGAGGGCTCATGTTCCATGGGTGCTGGTTGCCCTCTGGCACCCTCCTCCTCCTCATGCGAACATCAGCAAGGTTTTCAACAGCGGAGGGCCCATTGCCAAGCTCAATGTTGTGTAAATGAATGTTGATCAGAGCACAGGAACAGGCCATTCTGTGTCTTGAGCCTGTTCCACCTGCCGTTCAGTTAGCTCACGGCTGACCTGTACACCTACACTTGCTAAGCAAAAACCCGTTAATTGCAGAATTGAAATAGGCAGGAATCACCATCCTCCCTTTGTAGACCAAAGGCACTGAACAGCCTCTTGTGAGACAGAATGACATTTTATTTAAATGAAGTTTGAGCGCCCTGTGAGTCAAAGCCTACACCTTTGCTCACACCCTGAAAGCTCGTACATTAACGATCACCCTTTAGTTCCAAAATAATCCTCCCATTGGCCTTAAACATTGTAGATACCATAAGTAAATCATTCTGTTCAGGCTAAAACTAATGGGTAGATTTATTTACAAATAAGAAAACTATACTGAGCAAGAAATCAATACAAGCATCTAAAGAGGCTAATTTTCCTGGCCCATTTGCATCAGTATGGCACCAGGTGATGTGTGCCTTGAAATTTTGCAAGGGAGGACTTACCCCAAATTGCTGTTAGTTTGTCGGGGCTGCTACTGTGCTCCACTTGGCAGGTGTAGGTGTCGCTGCTCCGGGGAGCAATGCTGATCTGGAACAAAACCTGGAATGTCCCGTCCGTGTTTGGTAAAATTCTGCTTCTCAACACCTCCTGCTCGAAAGCATCACCATTGCACAGCCAGGTTGCATTTATGCCTCTTGGATAAAATCCATTCACGTTGCAGATCAGATGTAAGGGGTCTTTTCCGCTGTGTAAGCGGTGGGCGGTTATGTTGACAGAAGGCTTGGCTGCAGAAGAGGGAAGGCCAATGGATTTAAAACTCCTCAGTAAATGCGGCAGAGCAGTAAAGATTTCAAATAAAATTACCCAGATTTCCTGAATCCAGATTGGTGAAAATTCCAGTGGCCTCAGCAAATTTATAGCACAGAGTCAATGGGCTGAATGGCTTCCCTTGGTGCTGCAAAATTCTATAATTCTAGTGCACTGTCCGAGAGCATGGAGGGAGAAGTCAGACTATTAATCAGTAAGGGAATCAAGGGTTATGGGGAAAAGGCAGGGAAGTGGAGGTGAGGTTTATCAGATCAGCCATGATCTCCTTGAATGGCGGAGCAGACTGGATGGGCCGAATGGCCTACTTGTGCTCCGACATCTTTTGGTCTTATGGTAGCCTCCTGCAGCCCCTAGAACCCTCCCTATCTCTGTGACCTTCTCCAGCCCACACAACCCCCCTTATCTCAGTAAACCCCGACAATCCACCCTTTCACTGAAACCTCCTCCAGCCCTACAACCCTCCTTATCTCCGTAACCTCCTCCAGCCCCTACAACTCTCCTTATCTCCGTAACCTCCTCCAGCCCCTACAACTCTCTCTACCTCTGGAACGTCCTCCAGCCCCTTCAACTCTCCATATCTCTGTAACCTCCTCCAGCCTGTACAACCCTCCTTAACTCTGTGACCTTCTCCAGCCCATACAACCCTCCTTATCTCCGTAACCTCCTCCAGTCCCTACAACCCTCTCTACCTCTGGAATATTCTCCAACCCCTTCAACCCTCCCTATCTCTGTAACCTCCTCCAGCTCCTACACCCCTCCCTATCTCTGTAACCTCCTCCAGCCTTAAAAACCCTCCCTATCTCTGTAACCTCCTATAACCCTTCGAGATCTCTGCATCCCTCCAGCCCTGTTCTTTCGAGCATCCCCCAATTCTCATCGCTCCACCATTCACGGCCATGCCTTCAGCTGCCTGGGGCCCTAAATTCCCTCCCTTTCCTTCTTTAAGATGCTCCTTAAAAATCGACCTCTATGAGCAAGCTTTTGGTCACCTGTCCCTTATATCTCCTAGCGTGTCTCAGGGTCAAAGGTTGCTCCATAATCCTAGCACGTCATGCCTCAGGGATGCTTTTCTTGTGTTAAAGACATTATATACAAACAGTTAAAATGTTGTAGTTTCGACAGGAAGGACCTCAAGCGAGGTGGACTGCAAAAGACACTCTCCGCAAGGACACGCAGAGAGGTTCAGAAAGTTGCTTGATTAGCTCAAGCTGTGAGCAACATTACTGACCCCACCCCCACGTGGAGTTATTTTAAAAATCCCAGAGGGAAACTTTAAACAACTGTCATAACCTATAATTTTAAGTGTTATGTTCGAGATGCGACTCTAAATTCAGGAACCAGACCATCAGTTCTTCAGGGTTTACATTAAACTAATTGAAACATTTTATTAATTTGCACAGGTTTAGAATATATATTTATATATATACACATGGTGACAAATTACTACTATCACATCTTTTAACAAATTCCCAAACTAATCTCCATTAGGGCAACAGCAACCCATAGATTTAACCAAACACCAGGCAAAGCATTTTCACCTTACAAATTCAAGATGAGGCTCCTTTCACTGTGGAGCCAGCTGGAGGCTTGCAGCTGCCTTTTGATCTCACATTGCCTCTGCTTTCACACCCGAAAACTACTGAAGTTATACCTACCGCCACGGATTGAATTCAAATTCTCATTGTCTCACCAGACTCTTTGAACTTTACCTTTTAACAATAAAACCCCATTCATTGTACCAATTTTATTAGCAATAAAAACATATTGCTTGGTATCTGCTAGAAAGGCATCAAGGTTTCACCCCACTTCTTGAATGCTCTTTTCAAAAAATGCAAATACACTCTACCCCTCTGTTTACATCTCAAACTAGTACATATCCAAGCACCCAGACTAGCTGACTGTAATCCAATTAAGACACACCAGCAGACTAAACTTCTATTTCAAAAGGAAAAATATTTTCCAAAATATTGTATACATTAATAACTTCATAATAGAGTTCAGTCAGTTGGGATCTCCTGATGTGTGTACATGCTTGATGCGGTAACAGACCGCACCCCACAGCCCAGGATGATGCCATTCTGCCCACCATGCCCGTGCTAGCTCTTTGAAAGTTCTAACCAATTAACCTCACTTCTCACTCCCACACCCACCCTACTCGCTTTTTTCCGCACTTACCGATCAGTTGGCGAGCGGCCCGTAAAACCACATCTGACACCAGATTTGCGAAGGAGCCATAGCGAATGTACCTTCTGACCTTCTTCTGGTCGCTGTTAAGTTGCTCAGCGAAAGACTTTGCCAGCGGCTCGGTGGCCATGAACTGATTGGTGGTGTAGTTGAACTGGATTACTTCTGTTCCGTCATAAGCAAACCTCAGGCTAACTGCTGCGTGATGAGATTTTTCGATGGAGAACTGTGCCTGCAACATGTGTGCCCCTGGAAGGAAGAGAAAGCAGACACTTAATGCATTAACGTAAGACCGACAACCGTCCATTCCGAAACAAACTGGAACACGTTGACCCTTCCCTCTGTAAACACCTCCTCACTCCACCACCCTCCCTCCGCACACCACCACCACACCACACCCCTCTCCAACCAATTTCCTTCCCTTCTCTATGTTCAATAACTCATCCCTCACTCACCCTATCCTTCTCTCCCTCAGTGTCACCCCCTCATCCACAGCAACACAGGAAATGGCTGACTACTGCCTATGAGTTCTCAGAACCACAGAATGGCCACAACACAGAAGGCCATTCTGCCCGTCATGTCTGTACCAGTTCTCCGAATGAGCAATGCATCCAGCCCCACTCCCCCAGTCTTCTCCCCATAACCCTGCACATTCTTCCTCTTCAGATAATGACCCAATTCCCTTTTAAAAGCCTCAATTGACCCTGCCTCCCCCACACTCTCAGGCAGTGCATTTCAGATCCCAACCACTTGCTGTGTGAAAAAGTTTCCCCTCGTGTCTCCGTCGCTTCTTTTGCCAATCGCCTTAAATCTGTGTCCCTCTGGTTCTCGACCCTTCCGCCAATGGGAACAATTTCTCCCTGTCCACTCTGCCCCAGACCCCCTCATGATTTTGAACACCTCGATCAAATCTCCTCTCAACCTTCTCTTCTCCAAGGAGAACACTCCCAACTTCTCCAATCTATCCGAGGAACTGAAGTCCTTCATCCCTGGAACCATTCTTGTGAATCTTTTCCACACTTTCTCTCTCTCTCTCTCTCTCAAGCCTTCACATCATTCATAAACTGCGGTGCCCAGAACTGGACACAATACTCCAGTTGAAGCTGAACAAGTGTTTTATTCAGGTTTCATGACTACTTCCATTGGCCTTAGTGCCCCCAGATTAAGGAGGTCGAACCATAGAACTACATAGCATAGAAGGCCATTCAGCCCGTCATGTCCGTGCTGGCTCTTTGGCAGATCTATCCAATTAATCCCTGCCATAGTCCTGCAAATCTTTCCCCTTCGAGTATTTATCCAATTCCCCATTTTGAGCGTTCCCATTGAATCTGCTCCCACCGCCCTTTCAGGCAACTCGCTGTGCCAAAAAAATTCTCCTCACCTTCCCCTCTGGTTCTTTTACTAATTTTCTTCAATCTGTGTCCCCCTCTGGTTACCGACCCTCCAGCCACTGGAAACAGTTGCTCCTTATTTACTCGATCGAAACCCCCTCATGATTTTGAATGCTTCGATTAAATCTGCCCCCTTAACCTTCTCCTCAACACCCCCACCTGACCCCTCCTCAGCCCACCACCCCATCCCCTCCTCACAAGCTCCCACCCCTACTCAGCACCCCACCCCCAACACCCACCCCTCTGCTCCGCCCCTATACCCTGTCCCTTCCTCACGGACCCTCACCCCTGCCCCTCCACCACCCCTGACCCCTCTGCAACTCCCCCACGCCATCCCCTCCTCAATGCACCCCCACTCCTCCCCTCCACTCCGTCTTCTCCTCACTCCCCTTACCGCATCCTCTCCTCATGGCCCCCCAACCTGTCCCCTCCTCACCCAGTCCCCTCCTCACCCCCCCATGCTTTCCCATCCTCTCTGCCCCCACTCCCCCACCCCCTGCTCACTGGCATCATGCCCTGTCCCTTCCTCACTGCCCCCACACCCCACCCCCTCCTCACCGCCCCCATTTCCCACCCCCTCCTCACCCCTCCCTATCCCCACCCCCAGGACTCCCCCATTCTTCCTGGGCTCCCCCTTCACTGCCCTGCTACCCCTCTTTCTCCACCCCTCCACGCCTGCAATTCAGCCTCTTCCCTACCATTTAACCTCCCTGCCACCTCTGCCCCTCCATCTTACTCTCCCCTCTTACCACCTTCACCCCTCCCTTCACTCTCCCACCTCCCCTTCCGTCCTCTCTACTAACATTTCTCTGTTCTGACCACCATTGCCAGCATCCTCCCCCCCATACTCCCTCATGCCCCCTCCTTATCCTCACCCCCTTTACTCCTCTCTTTGTCCCCTCCTGCCCTCTCTTACCCTCCCCCTTATCCTCCCCTTACCCTCCTCTCTCCTTACCCAAGGTCTGGAAGAGTACAGACACTAGGAGGACGAAGACTCCAATCATCCCGATGAGGGGAGGGTTGCAAAGGCGGGGGGAGGGGTGGTGTTTAGATCCGGATCCGAGGGGTCTCACTGCTCTCCCGCAGGAGCTCCAGCAACTTCGAGGGGCTTCAAGGAAGTTCCTCGCTCCGAGAATGCACTTGCATTCTCTTTGACCGAGTTCAGACGTCGTCACTTAAGTGCCGCCCACTTTATTCAGTGCTTCCTCCTTCTGGTCTTGACGGTTTCATTTGGCTTCTATCGAAAGCATTTTTAAATGCCCTGATCATGAGGGAGTGATGAGCAGAGATTTTTTCCTCTTTTTCCTCCTCCTCTGTCCATGTCCCGGGACAGGGAACTCAGGACTGGGTGAGTAAACAGAGGAGGAGGGTGGATGGGGCACGGAGCGGAGGGGAGGGGAGAGGAAGCGGTCGCGAGGGGTGCGGGTAGAGTCTCCAATTTTAACCAGAGAAAATAAGTTTGCTTCTGTTTTTAATCTCCAAGCACTTCTGAAGCTTCCCCACTGCATTGCACAGCAAGATTCCAGGCGTTAACGCAGGATGGGGTCACGGCCAGGGTTGATGAGATCCCATCCCTCCCGCCTCCTTCTCTGCCGTTCATTCCAATTGTCCCTTTCACCATTTTCCCAAATATCTGCCTTGAGACAGGTTTCTTGCATAGCTTACTTAGAATGTGGAGTTCAAAACTGTATCAGGCCATTCGACCCCCTCGTCCTAGCCTGTTCAAACCTTCAATGTGATCGTGGTTGACCTCTTCTCAGTCTTGTCTTTTCCTGAAATGTCTTAATTCCCAAAAACCTATCTCCACTTTCCCGCCTGCTCCCCATATCCATTAATCCCCCAATCAAAAATTTATCTCCGCCCTCCGCCCAGTCCTCATATTCCTGAGTCCCCCAATCAAAAATCTATCTTCACCCTCCCGTCCACTCCCTGTATCCCTTAATCCCCCCAATCAAAAATTTATCTCCACTTTCCCACCTGCACCTCGTATCCCTCAATCAAAAATCTATCTCCATCCTCGGCCCACTCCCCGTATCCCTCAATCCCCAAATCAAAAATCTATCTCCACTTTCCCGCCCACTCCCCGTATCCCTTAACCCCCCCAATCAAAAATCTACCTCTGCTCCTTCTCCCACTCCCCGTATCCCTTAATCCCCCAATGAAAAATTTATCTCTACTCTCTGCCCACTCCCCGTATTCCTTAATTCCCTCAATGCCGGGAAATCTCTCGATCTCCGTATCGAATGTGACTGACAATCCTCTGGGGTCGAGAATTCCAAAGATTCACAAACCTTGGAGTGAACCCCCCCCCCCCTGCCCTGTGTGTTCTAGACTCTCCAGCCGGGGTGGGGGGGAGTAGATGGGGAACAGCCTTTCAGCATCGACCCTGTCAAACACTCCCAGAATTTCATACGTTTCAATGAGATCACTTCTCATTCTCCTAAACACCATAGAATGGGCTGATAAGTGGCAACTAATGTTCGTGCCACCTAAGTGCCAGTCAATAGCTATCTCCAACAAGGGAGAATCTAACCATTGCCCCTTGACAATCAATGGCATTATTATTGCTGAATTGCCCCACTATCAACATCCTGACCGAAACTGAACTGGGCTAGCCACATAAATACCATAGCTACAAGACCAGGTAAGTAACTCATCTCCTAATCACCCAAAGTCTGTCCACCATCTACAAGGCACAAGTCAGGAGTGTGATGGAATACTCTCCATTTGCCTGGATGAGTGCAACTCCAACAACACTCAAGAAGCTCGACACCTTCCAGGACAAAGCAGCCCCACTTGATTGACACCACATCCACAAACATTCACTCCCTCCACCACTGACGCACAGTGGCAGCAGTGTGTGTACCACCTACAAGATGCACTGCAGCAACTCACCAAGGCTCCTTTGACAGTGCCACCCAAACCCACGACTGCTACCATCTAGTATGACAAGGACAGCAGATACGTGGGAACACCACCACCTGGAAGTTCCCCTCCGAGCCACTCACCATCCTGACTTGGAAATATATCGGCCATTCCTTCACTGTTGCTGGGTCAAAATCCTGGAACTCCCTCCCTAACAGCACTGTGGGTGTACCCGCACCACACGGGCTGCAGCGTTTCAAGAAGGCGGCTCACCACCACCTTCTCAAAGGGCAATTAGGGATGGGTAACCAATGTTCACATCCCGTAAATGAATTAAAGAAAATATTGTTCCAATCTACTCAATCTCCGATCTCCTCATTGGGCTGCACTCTCATCCCAGTAAGCAGTATAGGTTGGACCAACACAGGCTGTAGGAGTTGAGTTTGCAGGTACATCAAGTCATTAGGAAGGCAAAGGGAATGTTGGCCTTTATTGCAAGAGGGATGGAGTGTAACAATCGTGAAGTCTTGTTACAACCGTACAGGGCGTTGGTGAGACTGCACCTGGAATACTATGTACATTTTTGATCTCCTTACTTAAGGTGAGGTATACTTTAAGATTCTGAGGGGACTTGACAGGGTGGATGTGGAGAGGATGTTTCCTCTTGTGGGAAAATTTAGAAGTAGGGGGGGTCACTGTTTAAAAATAAGGGGTTGCCCATTTAAGACAGAGATGAAGAGAAATTTTTTCTCTCAGAGAGTCGTGAGTCTTTGGAACTCTCTTCCTCCATAGGTGGTGGAAGCAGAGTCTTTGAATATTTTAAGGCAGAGGTGTATAGATTCTTGATTAATAAGAGGGTGAAAGGTTATCGGGGTAGCTGGGAATGTGGGGTTTGAGTTACATTCAGATTAGCCGTGATCTTATTGAATGGTGGAGCAAGCTCGAGGGGCTGAGTGCCCTTCACCTGCTCCTAATTTGTATGTTCGCATGTTCTTGCATTGGAAGCTTCACTTGGCTGATTCCTGGGATGAAGGGGCTTTGTCTTATGAGAAGAGGTTGAGCACGTTGGGCCTGTACCCATTGGAGTTTAGAAGAATGAGAGGTGATCTTATTGAAACATATCAGATTCTGAGGGGGGCGCTTGACAGGGTGGATGCTGAGAGGATGTTTCCCCTTCGTGGGAGAATCTAGAATGAGGTGGGGGGCACAGTTTCACAATAAGGGGTCTCCCATTGAAGGTGAAATGAGGAAGAATTTCTTCTCTCAGGGGATCGTCAGTCTGTGGAATTCTCTCCCCCAGAGAGCAGTGGAGGCTGGATCACTGAATATATTCAAGGCCAAGTTAGACAGATTTTTGTTTGACAAGGGAGTCGAGGGTTTATGGGGGTGGTCAGGAAAGTGGAGTTGAGGCCACAGTCAGAACAGCCATGGTCTTATTGAATGAGGGAAGCAGGCTCGAGGGGCCGAATCCAAAGGGCATTTTTCTTCACGTTCTTATCCCTTTCAGACAGATGGAAGGTGTCAGTCGCTTGCTTTGTGACGGACAATCCCAGCCTGCTGGAGATGGCATGTGAGCTCACAACCAACGACCGAATCTTACTTTACTATGACAGCACGACACCCAGTGTCCAGTTCCTCGTGAGTGGCTTCGAGGATTACCGTGGCATTTTTGAGGAACTCGTGCAGGATCGTGACAGGGCCCTGATATCATTGCGGAGGACGATGGCCCTAACGGCTGCAGTGACCAACCACTCAAGCCCCCCAAACGGTGAGTCCGGGTCAGGGAGGGCCGCAGCTCCCCACCCCCCCTCACTCGGCGCCCTCACCGAGGCCTCGGGCTGTCACATGGCACCCCAGGGCTGCTGTGCTGGTCTCGCGCCACCACTGCCGTAACCCCAGCCCTTGTACAGGTACCGCAGCACATACTGCGCAGGACATTCCGCGGTGCAGAAGGTAGGAGGTGAGAACCTGGCACCCACGCTGCCACACTTTTGCCAGAGGTTTGAGTTAAAAGAGAGAGAGGGAAGAGGGAGAGGGCACAGGGGCTCAGGTAGCGGGATCCTGCATTGACAATGTCCGCAGTGAACTCTGTGACACCGATTCTACACAACTGTCCTTTCTTGGGCAACTGACACTCTGCACGGGGCCAGTGCGAGTGCTGCATTGGCAGAGGGTCTGGGTCCCTCGGCTGATGCCCTGTTTGGCTGTTAGGTTAAAGACGGCATCGGCATTCTTAGGGAGCAGTGCCCGGTTAACGCAGGATGTCCTGCCAGCCCCGTATCAGTGGCAAAGGGCAAAGAACTCCCATCATCTCTAGGCGTTGCCACGTGGTGACATCACAGCACAGCATCACCCAATCAAATTTAAATCTCCTTAAGCGGGGCAGGTGTGGGGGGGGAAGGTGAAGCCAGGGGGCGCTCTGATTGGCTGGGACTTTTGGTGGACTGCGATGGGATTGGCAGGGTTTGCATTTCATTGAGGGATGGTGCGTCAGCAGCAAGCGTCGGTCTGGCTGCGATAGGGCCGAGCGGGGGCAAGGGGTGGCATCCGAATAATTTCATTTCTGATCATGTCAGTGATTAGTGTTTTGAAATTTACTGCAAATGCTCTTGCATTTTTTTATAATTAGTGACCCTGGGTGGAAGTCAATAAGGTAATGGCTGGTCTGATTATAACCTCAACTCCCAACATTCCCACCCACTCCTGATAACCTTTCACCCCCTTTTTATCAAGCATCTTTCTGACTTTGCCTTAAAAATAGTCAAAGACTCTGCTTCCACTGCCTTTTGAGGAAGAGAGTTCAGAAAACTCTCGACCCTCTGAGAGAAAAAATTCTCCTCATCTCTGTCTTAAATGGGCAACCCCTAATTTTTAAACAGCAACCCCTGGTTCTAGATTCTCCCACAAGAAGAACCATCCTTTACACCGACGGGGTCTAGTTTTACCTGTCCCCAGAACATTCTACTTCATCATTCAACCTTTCCTAAATTTAAAGGTTATTATTGGGTCACCCTCCCCTCCCTCTCTCCCTCCCCTCCCCCATCCCCCCTCCCCACACTCCCCTCCCCTCCCCCTATCCTCCCCCTTCCTCACCCCTCCCCCTCCGCCCAGCCTTCCCTCACCTCCCCATATACCCTCTCCTTCGCCCACCCTTCCCTCCCCTCCCCTGCTCCCCACCCCCTCCTCCACTCCTCCCACACCCCCCTCCCCTCCACCCTCCTCCCCCTCTCCCTACTCCCCTTCCCCTACTCCCCTCCCGTACTCCACTCCCCCCTCGCCTCCCCATTTCCCCCCCCCCCCCCTCCTTCCCTTCCCCTGCCTCCCCGCCAATTCGATGGACTTCATCAGCAGCCAAGTTTCATTTGGGGATAAGTATCTGTACCATCATGTTGGCAGCTGTTCCTTTGATGTCATCAGATCGTGTGGTGAGGCAACTCCGGGCCGGGGCATGCAGCACGGTCCCAAAACTTTAGTCACTCAGCTCATTGCGAAACATTTAATTGGTTCGTTTCAGAAATTGCTCAGCTCTTCCTGTATCCAGAAAAGGATGTAGTCTACGGCCAGGAAAGCATCTTGATCTGCTTGGTGAGTGGCTTGTTCCCGCCGACAATTGACATCACCCTGCAGAAGAATGGCGCACCCCTCGACGCTCATGTTAACTCCTCGAAGCTCTCATTTGGCGAAGACTGGCGGTTCCAAGTGCTCCATTATGCACAGGTCCGGCCTGAGGCTGGGGACACGTATTCCTGCAAAGCGCTTCACACCATCAGTCGTGAGGAGAAGATCGTGTACTGGGGTAAGAGAAACAAAGCTGTTGGTTGGTTAAATTGCATCGGGCCTCCAACAGGCACAGTTGTGCTTTTTAAAAACTCTTTCACGGGATCCGGGCATCGCTGGCTGGGCCAGCATTTGTTGCCCACCCCTAATTGCCCCTTGAGAAGGAGGTGGTGAGCTGCCTTCATGAATTTCTGCAGCCCGTGTGGTGTAGGTACATCTAACGTGCTGTTAGGGAGGGAGTTCCAGGATTTTGACCCAGTGACAGTACAAGCGAACTAGGATGTGGAGTAGGCCACTTGGCCCCTTAAGCCTGCTCCATCATTCAATAAGATCACGGCTGATCTGACCACCTACCCCCAATAACTTTTCACCCACTTGCTTATCAAGAATCTATCTATCTCTGCCTTAAAAATATTCAAGGACTCTGCTTCCACCGCCTTTTGAGGAAGAGAGTTCCAAAGATTCTCAACCTTCAAGAGAAAAGATTCTCCTCATCTCTGTCTTAAATGGATGATCCCTTATTATTAAACAGTGACCCCTGGCTCTAGATTCTCCCTCAAGAGGAAACATCCACCCTGTCAAGACCCCTCAGGATCTTATATGTTTCAGACAGTGAAGGAACGGCCAATATATTTCCAAGTCAGGATGGTGTGTGTCTTGGAGGGGAACTTGCAGGTGGTGGTGGTGTTCCCATGCATCTGCTGCCCTTGTCTTTCTAGGTGGTAGAGGTCGTGAGTTTGGGCGGCGCTGTCGAAGGAGCCTTGGTGAGTTGCTGCAGTGCATCTTGTAGATGGTACACACACTGCTGCTACTGTGCGTCGATGGTGGACAGAGTGAATGTTTAACATGGTTGATGAAGTGTGAATCCAGCGGGGCTGCTTTGTCCTGGGTGGTGTCGAGCTCCTTGAGTGTTGTGGGAGCTGCACTCATCCAGGCAAGTGAGGAGTATTCCATCACACTCCTGACTTGTGCCTTGTAGATGGTGGACAGGCTTTGGGGAGTCAGGGGGTGAGTCACTCTCCACAGGATTCCCAGCCTCTGACTTTCTCTTGTATTTATATGGCTGGTCCTGTTCAGTTTCTGGTCAATGGTAACCTCCAGAATGGTGATAGCTGGGGAATCCAGAGATGGTAATGCTGTTGAAGATCAAAGAGACATGTTTGGATTCTCTCTTGTTGGAGGTGGTCATTGCCTGGCACTTGGGTGGTGCAAATGCTACTTGCCACTTGGCAACCCAAGCCTGGTCATTGTCCAAGTCTTGCTGCATAAGGACACGGACTGCTTCAGTGGGTCTGGTTGGCTTTGGGACTCAGTCAATAGAAAATTTATGTGATTTTACAATGTAGGTGTGGTGCATGCAGAACATCACAGAAATATTATGGTAAACTCTTGAGCTTGTCACAATTTGGCACTTACTGCATTGTAATGATTGGGTTGTACTGTCTTGCCAAGCCCATTGACAGGGGGTGCCTGGGATCACTTTTAGCATAACTTTCTCCAGACATAGCACACCTTTGTGACTAGCATGCCTGGAATATTTTCCGAATTCAAAGCCCAGTCACGGAGGTTGGTATTTAAGGGGCATCTTAAAGGAGGAGAGAGAGAGTAAGATAGAGAGAGGCGGATAGGTTTAAGGAGGGAATTCCAGAGCTTAGGGCCCCCAGGCAGCTGAAGGCATGACCACCGCCAATGGTGGAGCGATGGAAATTGGGGGATGGTCAAGAGGCCAGAATTGGAGGAGCGCAGAGATCTCTGAGGGTTGTAGGAGGTTACAGAGATAGGGAGGGTTGTAGGGGCTGGAGGAGATTACAGAGATGGGGAGGATTGTAGGGGCTGGAGGAGTTCACAGAGATGGGGAGGATTGTAGGGGCTGGAGGAGGTTACAGAGATAGGGAGAGTTGTAGGGGCTGGAGGAGGTTACAGAGATAGGGAGGGTTGTAGGGGCTGGAGGAGGTTACAGAGATAGGGAGGGTTGTCGGGGCTGGAGGAGTTCACAGAGATAGGAAGGGTTGTAGGGGCTGGAGGAGTTTACAGATATAGGGAAGGTTGTAGGGACTGGAGGAGGTTACAACAATAGGGAGGGTTGTAGGGGCTGGAGGAGGCTACAGGGATAGGGAGGGATGTCGAGACTGTTGCCATTAACAGTCTGACCTTGCACGTGGCGACTATCCTTGGAATCCTTACCCCTATACCAGTCAGTTACCATCAGGAGAGAAGGAAGAACACGGATGATGGTAGAAATGTAACCTAACAGTACAGTCAGGACCTGTCAGAACTGGCTCAGGGCTGATTTCTGATTCAGAAGTTACTGAATAAGCTTGCGTCTCGTTTACAGAACCAGAACTGCCGAACCCCTCAGAAGAGTCCGCCCTGGATTCAAGTCAGTTTGCCGTGCTAGTCCTCGGGCTGATTGTAGGATTGCTTGGCACAGCCACTGGGATCTGCTTTTGTCTCTGGCCCATTTTGGTGAACCGCAACCGTTTGCGCAGCCGAATGAATTCCAGCGTGAGGTCCTCGAGTTCAGCATGATAAATGAATGGATTGAGCTATAACTTTGTGCAGTGATGGCTGGCGGTCTATACCTCTCTCTCTCCCTCTCTGTCTCCCAGGGTATTGGACACAAGGTTTGTTCCGCCGTCACTCTCTGTCCTGACCCCACAGTCTATGGATTCCAAAGTCTGTGTCCTCACCTTGAAATCTCTTGCCCTGTTTATCAGAGCCTATACAGTGCCAAATGCAACCTCTGCTCCTCTGGGCAAAAGTTTACTCGTCTTATCTTTTGGGTGAGATGGTCGTGCAGTGGTAATGTCACTGGTCCAGTAATCCAGCAGCCCAGGCTAACGCTCTAGGGACACAGGTTCACATCAACTGGAATTTAAATTCAATTAACAAACCTGGAATTGGAAGCCAGTCTCAGTACTGGTGACCACGAAACTATCATCGATTGTTGTCCAAACCCCATCTGCTTCACTAATGTCCCTTTAGGGAAGGAAATCTGCTGTCCTTACCCAGTCTGGCCTACATGTGGCTCCATACCCCATAGCAATGTGGTTGACTTTTAACTGCCCCTCTGAAATGGCCCTTGCAAGCCACTCAGTGCCAGGGGCAATTAGGGATGGGCAACAAATGCGCATAGCGCATGAACGTATACACTTTTTTATGCATTCACGGGATGTGGGGGTCGCTGGCTAGGCCAGCATTTATTGCCCATCCCTAATTTCCCTTGCTCATTTATTTTAAAAATTTTGGTCTCGCCCACTCCGTCACTTTGTTCCCATTCTCTCATCGCCACCTCGCTCTCTCTTGCGGCGCCATGTCCCTCCCTGCTCTTAAGTACCTTCCTCCGGACCCTCCCCACCTTCCTGCCCAGTGAAGTCTTGCAAAGTGTTTTGCCGATGTATTGTGTGCATATAGAACAGTCGCACATTAAAACGGTCAACTAAATCGTCTGAGATGAGAAGCACAAAATAACCCCCACAATCCAAATCAGAAGACAGACGTCGCTGAAGTGGCGTGGCGGCTCAGGCAGCAGGGAGGATCTGCCACCATAAGGTCAGAAGTGGGGATATTCGCTGATGATTGCACAATGTTCAGCATCATTCGCGACTGCTCAGATACTGAAGCAGTCCAGATACTGAATGCAGCAGGACCTAGACAATATCCAGACTTGGGCTGACAAGTGGCAAGTAACATTTGCGCCACACAAGTGCCAGGCAATGACCATCTCCACTGCAGTGGTTCAAGAAGGCAGCTCATTACTATCTTCTCAAGGGCAACTAGGGATGGGCAATAAATGCTGGCCTAGCCAGCGAAGCCCACATCCCATTTATGAATTTTAAAAAAGTGATAGAAAATCCGTCTAAATAAGCAATAAATATCAAGGGGTAGAAGATTACAAATGAACAAGCCACTTGCCATGTATGATAAATCTGTCTCTGAAGTTGAGATGCTAAATTCGCCATTGGCCAGATTTTGATAGCTTTCTGAAGCAATCATTTTTCCATGCAGAGATCGGCCAGTGCACCTTATAGTGTTCAATGGTTCAATTGTTCTGTGTTTGATATGGAGCATATGAACTAGGAGCAGGAGTAGGCCACCCGGCCCTTCAAGCCTGCATCACCATTCAGTGATGGCTTATCTGATTGTAACCTCCTTCCTACCCTCGATAAGCTTTCATCCCCTTGTTAATCAAGAATCTATCTAGCTCAGCCTTAAAAATATTCAAAGACTCTGTTTCCACCACCTCTTGAGGAAGAGAGTTCCAGAGACTCATCGACACTCTGAGAGAAAAAGTCTCTCCTCATCTCTGCCTTAAATGAGCGACCCCTTATTTTTAAACAGCGGCCCTCGTTCTAGGTTCTCCCACAAGAGGAAACATCCTCTCCAAACCCACCCTGTCAAGACCCTTCAGGATCTTAAAGGTTTCAATCAAGTCACCTCTCACCCTCTAAACTCCAGTGGGAACAAGCCTAACCTGTGCAACCTTTCCTCGCAAGGCAACCTGCCCATTCCTGGTATTAGCCCAGTCAACCTTCTCTGAACTGCTTCTGATGCATTTACATCTTTCCTTAAATAAGGAAAGTACTGTACACAGTATTCCAGACATGGTCTTACCAGTGCCCTGTACAACTGAAGCATAACCTCCCTGCTTTTGTATTCAATTGCCCTTGCAATAAATGATAACATTCTATTAGCCTTCCTAATTACTTGCTGTACCTGCATACTAGCCTTTTGTAATTCATGCATTGGGACACCCAGATCCCTCTGAATTTCAGAGCTCTGCAATTTCTCACCATTTAGCGAATATGCTTTTTTTTCCATTTTAGCTGCTAAAATGGATTATGTGAGTCTGGCAACTGATCTATGCTCACTGTGCTTGATTGGTTAGGTTTGGTGCTGACTCAGAACTGAGCTGAAAGCATGAGTGCAGATATTTTGTGACTGGAAACATATGTTAAAACCTGTTGCACACTTAGAAACTAGTGTTGTCTCTTTCTCTGAGGTAAATCAAATATATAAAATACACAACTCACTTCAATGCCTGAGGATACAGCCAAACATTCCTGCTTCTAGCCTGAATTTCATGTCCCACCCACAAGTGTGCTGTAGTCTTAAAGGGAGACTGCCTCACTTTTGACTAATGCTTAACAAGCATCGCAAAGCATGTCATACTTTTTCAAAGGTGCGTCAGGGTCAGGATCACTGACGATAATTGAGGCAAGGATGTCACCCATTCATTATTCATCATTCATGGGGTGCGGGTACCTTGATTGTTCTTTAAGAAGGTGGTGGTGAGCCATCATCTTGAATACAACTGAGTGACGCGTCCACACCGAACGAGCCAATGAGCTCCCCCCAATGAATCCCATGGAATAAAAGGGACAGTGGCAGTGGGAGCGACAGGAAACATTGGGTTGCGGTGAAAGGTTGTTCTATTTTCAGACTGGAGGAAGGCAAACCGTAGGGGTTTGCCCGACAGTAGGTGCACCAACCACTTCTTCATCTACACTAATCAGCTAGATTTGGGTATATGTGCCACAATTTCAAAATTCGCAGGTGGCGCAAAAATTATGAAGAGGATGGGGACAAACTTCAAGAGGACATAAGCCAGGTTGGTGGAATGGGTGGGCAATGGCAAATGGAGTCCAATGTGGAGAAGTGTGAGGTGATTCATTTTTGTAGGAAGAACGTGGAAAGACAATATAAAATAAAGGCTACAACTCAAGTGGGGGTAAAGGAGCGGAGGGACCTGGGTGTAGATGTGCATAAATCATTGAAGGTGGCAGGACAGGTTGTGAGCGCGGTTAATAAAGCATACAGTATCCTAGGCTTTATTAATAGGGGCATAGAGTACAAGAGCAAGGAGATTATGTTAAACTTGTATAAAACATTAGTTCAGCCCTAACTATTGTGTCCAGTTTTGGGTACCGCACTTTAGGAAGGATGTGAAGGCTTCAGAGAGAGAGAGAGTCTGGTAAGATTCATGAGTATGGTTCCAGGGATTAGGAGCTTCAGTTCCATAGGTAGACTGGAGAAGTTGGGGCTGTTCTCCTTGGAGGTTGAGAAGAAATTTGATAGAGGTGTTCAAAATCATGAGGGCTCTGAGACAGAGTAGATGGGGAGAATCCATTCCCATTGGTGGAAAGATCGAGAACCAAAGGGACACAGGCCATAAGGCCATAAAGATGTAGGAGCAGAAGAAGGCCATTCGGCCCATCGAGTCTGCTCTGCCATTCAGTGAGATCATGGTTAATCTGCTAAACCTCAACTCCAATTCCCTCCCTTTTCCCCATAACCCTTGATTCCCTTACTGATTAAAAATCTGTCTATCTCAGCCTTGAATATACTTAACGACCCAGCCTCTACAGCCCTCTGAGGCAAAGAATTCCACAGACTAACTACCCTCTGAGAGAAGAAATTTCTCCTCATCTCTGCCTTAAATGGGCGACCCCTTACTCTGAGATTTTGCCCTCTGGTCCTAGACTCTCTCACAAGGGGAAACAACCTCTCAGCATACCCTGTCAAGCCCCCTAAGAATCTTATATGTTTCGATAAGGTCGCCTCTCATTCTTCTAAACTCCAATGAGTACAGGCCCAACCTACTCAACCTCTCCTCATAAAATTGTTCCATACCCAAGATCAACTTCGTGAACCTTCTTTAGACTGCCTGAAATACCAGTACATCTTTCCTTAGATAAGGGGACCAAAACTGTTCACAGTATTCTAGGTGCGGTCTAACTAGCGTCTTGTATAGTTTTAGCAAGACTTCCCTATTTTTATGCTCCATTCCTTTTGAAATAAAGGCCAACATTCCATTTGCCTTTCCTATTACCTGTTGAACTTGTATGCTAGCTTTTTGGGATTCATGCACGAAGACCCCCACATCCCTCTGTGCTGCGGCTTTCTGCAGTCTTTCCCCATTTAAATAATATTCAGCTCCTCTATTCTTCCTGCCAAAGTGCATAACCTCACATTTTCCCACATATTCCATCTGCCAAGCTTTTGCCCACTCACTTAACCTCTCTATATCCCTCTGTAGACTACTTGTTTCATCCTCACCACTTGCCTTCCCACCTATTTTTGTGTCATCTGCAAACTTGGCGAAATTACATTCATTTCCCTCATCCAAGTCATTAATATATATTGTAAATAATTGTGGCCCCAGCACTGATCCCTGTGGCACTCCACTAGTTACAGGTAGCCATCCTGAAAATACCCCCCTTATCCCAACTCTCTGTCTTCTATTAGTTAGCCAATCCTCTATATATGCTAATATACTACCCCCAACACCATGGGCTCTTATCTTATTAAGTAGCCTTACGTGCGGTACCTCATCGAACGCCTTCTGGAAATCCAAATATTACATCTACTGGTTCCCTTTTATCTCCCCTGCTTGTTATCTCCTCAAATAATTCTAATAAATTTGTCAGGCATGATTTCCCCTTCATGAAGTCATGCTGACTCTGCTTGATTAAGATTATGCATTTATAAATGCTCTACTATTACATCCTTTATAATAAACTCTAATATTTTCCCAATGATGGATGTTAAACTAACTGGCCTATAGTTACCTGCTTTTTTGTTTCCCTCCCTTTTTGAATAAGGGCATTACACTGGCAGTTTTCCAATCCTCTGAGACCTTTCCAGAATCTAAGGATTCTTGGAAAATTATCCAATATCTCTGCAGCTACTTTCTTTAATATCCTAGGATGCACCCCATCAGGTCCAGGTGACTTATCAACCTTTAGCTCCATTAGTTTCCCTAGTACTTTATCTCTAGTGATAGTTATTGTATTTATTTCCTCCCCCCCCCCCCACTTTTACCCCATGATTTTTTAGTATTTTTGGTATGCTATTGGTGTCTTCTACTGTAAAGACTGATGCAAGGTATTATTCAACTCCTCTGCCATTTCCTGGTTCCCCATTATCATTCTCTAATGGGCTTATATTGACTTTGGCTTCTGTCTTCCTTTTTATATATTTAAAGAAGCTCTTACCGTCCGTTTTTATATTACTTGTTAGCTTACCTTCAAAGTTTATTTTCTCCCTCTTTATTATATTTTGTTCATCTTCTTTTGGTTTTTAAAAGTATCCCAAACCTCCGGCTTACCACTAATCTTTGCCACATTGTATGTTTTTTCTTTCACTTTGATATTATCCTTAACTTCTTTGGTTAACCATGGTTGGTTTATACCCTTCCTACAATCCTTCTTCCTCACTGGGGTATATGTTTGTTGTGAATCATGAACTATTTTCTTAAACGTCTGCCATTGTTCATCAACCATCTTTTCTGTTAAACACTTCTCCCAGTCCACTCCAGCCAACTCTGCCCTCATTTCTTTGTAATTACCCTTATTTAAGTTTAGCACAGTTGTTTCTGACCCAAGTTTCTCCCTCTCAAACTGAATGCTAAATTCTACAAAGTTATGGTCACTGTTTCCTAGCGGATCGTTTACTCTGAGAACATTTATTAAACATACCTCATTACACATTACCAGATCCAAAATAGCCTGATCCCTGTTATATCCATAACATATTGTTTATAATAGACTCTAACATTTTCCCAATGATGGATGTTAAACTAACTGGCCTATAGTTACCTATTTTTTGTTTCCCTCCCTTTTTGAATAAGGGAATCAGGAATAAGGAAACTGTCCCGAATACACTCTTTGAATTCTTGCTCGTGGCTACCTCTGCCAATTTGATTTTCCCAATCTACATTAAGATTAAAAGTCACCTGTGATTAATATACTGCCTTTTTTACATGCCCTCATTATCTCCCGATTTATTCTCTGTCCTACAGATTAGCTACTGTTAGGGGGCCTATAGACTACTCCCAGCAGTGTCTTCTTCCCCTTGTTATTTCTTACCTCCACCAATATGGATTCCATATCTTCCAATTCAAGATCATTTCTTGCTACTGTGCTTATTCCACCTCATACTAGCAAAGCTACCCCACCACCCTTTCCTTCCTGCCTGTCCTTTCGAAAAGTCACATGCTCCTGAATATTTATTAATTGGGATAGACATAGTGTTAAGGGCTTGGATGGAGTGAATTTCTTGAAATGTGTACAGGAGAACTTTTTAGGTCAATATGCAGAGGGTCCAACAAGGGATGGCACAGTGCTGGACCTAATTCTGGGGAATGAAGCTGGACAGGTGGCTGAGATGGTGGTGGGGGAGCATTTTAGTGATAACGACCACAACATGGTACAGTCTAAGTTTGTTATGGACAAAGAAATAGACGTTGCAAAAAAATGTTTTGGATTGGGGGAGAGTGGATATTTAACAAAATAAGGCAGGATCTGGCCGAGGTAAACTGGGAACAGCTACTAGTGGGGAAATCTACAGAGGAGCAGTGGGGGGGCATTCAAAAAGGAAATGGGGAGGGTACAGGCTCAATATGTTCCCTCTAGGGTGATAGGAAGGAGTAACAAGCCCAGAGAACCATGGATGACCAGAGATATTCAGGATACGATGAGAAGGAAAAGAGAGGCTTTTAGCAGGTACAAGGGAAGCAAATTAGCAGAAGCATTAGTGGGGTACAGAAGGTGCAGGGTGGAGCTTAAGAAAGCAATTAGGAGAGCAAAGAGAGGATATGAGAAAGTTCTGGCTGGTAAAAGTAGGGAAAATCCCAAGATATTCTATAAGTATATCACTGGGAAGAGGATAACCAGGGAAAGAGTAGGGCCCATAAGGGACCAAGGGGGCAATCTATGGGTGGAGCCAGAGGACATCAGTAGAGTGTTGAACAAATACTTCACATCCATCTTCACCCAAGAGAATGAGGATGAAGGTATTGAACTCGAGCAGAGAGACTGCGAGGTTCTTAAGCAAATTGATATAGAGAGTGACAAGGTATTGGAGGTGTTGACAGGCTTAAAAGTGGACAAATCTCCAGGTCCGGATAATTTGTGTCCCAGACTGCTGAGGGAGGCAAGGGAGGAGATCGCAGGGGCTCTGACCCAAATTTTTAATTCCTCTCTGGCCACGGGGGAGGTGCCAGAGGACTGGAGAACAGCTAATGTGGTTCCGCTATTTAAGAAGGGTTGTAGAGATAAGCCAGGGAACTACAGGCCAGTGAGTCTCACGTCAGTGGTAGGGAAACTATTGGAGAAAATTCTGAAGGAGAGAATCTATCTCCACTTGGAGCGGCAAAGTTTGATCAGGGATAGTCAGCATGGCTTTGTCAGAGGGAAGTCATGCCTAACAAATTTGATTAAACTTTTTGAGATGACCAGGTGTGTAGATGAGGGTAGTGCAGTTGATGTAGTTTATATGGATTTCAGCAAAGTCTTTGGACAAGGTCCCACATGGGAGACTTATAAAGAAGGCAAATGCACATGGGATACAGGGTAATTTGATAAAGTGGATCCAAAATTGGCTTAGTTGTAGGAGACAGAGGGTGATAACAGAAGGATGCTTTAGTGACTGGAAGCCAGTGTCCAGTGGCATACCACAGGGATCTGTGCTGGGTTCCCTATTATTTGTCATTTACATAAATGACATGACTATGTGGGTGGTAGGGTTAGTAAGTTTGCGGATGACACAAAGATTGGCCGGGTAGTTAACAGTGAGGTTGAGTGTCTTGGGCTACAGGAAGATATAGACAGGATGGTCAAATGGGCAGATAAGTGACAGATGGAACTTAACCCTGAAAGGTGTGATACACTTTGGAAGGAGTAATTCACAAGGAAGTATTCAATGAACAACATGACACTAGGAAGTTTTGAGGAACAAAGGGACCTTGGCGTGTGTGTCCATAGATCTCTGAAGGCGGAGGGGCATGTTAGTGGGGTGGTGAAAAAGGCATATAGGACACTTGCCTTTATCAATCGAGGCATAGATTACAAAAGTAGGGAGGTCATGTTGGAGTTGTATAGAACCTTGGTGAGGCCACAGCTGGAGTACTGTGTGCAGTTCTGGTCGCCACATTATAGGAAGGATGTGATTGCACTGGAGGAGGTGCAGAGGAGATTCACCAGGATGTTGCCTGGGGTGAAACATTTAAGTTATGAAGAGGGGTTGGATAGACTTGGGTTGTTTTCATTGGAGCAGAGAAGGGCAACCTGATCGAGGTGTACAAGATTATGAGGGGCATGGACAGGCTGGATAGGGAGCAGCTGTTCTCCTTAGTTGAAGGGTCAGTCACGAGGGGACATAAATTCAAGGTGAGGGGCAGGAGGTTTAGGGGGGTTGTGAGGAAAAACTTTTTACCCAGAAGGTGGTGATGGTCTAGAATGCACTGCCTGGGAGGGTGGTGGAGGCAGGTTGCCTCACATCCTTTAAAAAGTACCTGGATCAGCACTTGGCACGTCATAACATTCAAGGCTAGGAGCCAAGTGCTGGTAAATGGGATTAGGTAGGTAGGTAGGTCAGGTATTTCTCACGTGTCGGTGCAGACTCGATGAGCCTCTTCTGCACTGTATGATTCTGAGATTTAGTTCCCAGCTTTGATCTCCTTGTAAGCATGTGTCCATCATGGCTATAAGATCATACCCATTAACCTCTATTTGTGCCATTAATTCATTTATTTTTGTTCCGAATACTATGTGCATTTAAATAAAAATCCATTAATTTTGCCTTTTTACCATTTTTCACCACCCCCCCCCACAACCCTATTTGCTGCTGTTTTTTTTGTTTGTATACTCTGTCCCTTCCTGTCACACTCTGGGTGTCATTACCTAAATAGCTGCCCTGCAATGCTGCCATATCCTTTTGCTTTGCAAGCCTACATATCCCCTCTCCAGAACGCACCCCCCTCCCCCATTTAGTTTAAAGCCCTCTCTACAGCCCTAGTTATTTGGTTTGCAGATTTAAGACAATTGGCAAACGAAGCAACGGAGACACGGAGAAAAACTTTTTCACATAGCGAGTGGTTAGGATCCGGAACGCTCTGCCTGAGAGTGGCGCAGGCAGGGTCAATTGAGGCTATCATAAGGGAATTGCATAACCAACTGAAGAGTAAAAATTTCAAGGCTACAGGGAAGTGGGATTAGATGAGTTGTTTTTGCAGAGAACTGACCTAGGCTTGATGGGCTGAATGGTCTTTGGCTGTGCTGTAACTATTCAATTCTCTGGGGGCTGCAAGATGGATGAGCAAACTGATCATGGCACCGTGCTACAGGAAGCCATTTAAGTGGGATGAATGGATGGGTAGGAGGGTAAGTTGAGGTATATTCTACAAAGGCAGTGGGTTAAGCGAGTGGGCAAAAATTTGGCAGGCGGATATAATGTGGGAAAATGTGAACCTGTCCACTTTGGCAGGAAGATTAGAAAAGCAGCATATTATTTAAATGGGAAGAGACTGTGGAACTCTGAGGTACAGAGGGATCTGGATGTCCTGGTGCATGAATCACAAAAAGTTAGTATGCAGATGCAGCAAGTGATTAGGAAGGCAAGTGACAATTTGGTGTTTATTGCAAGGGGAATGCAATATAGAAAAGTCGGGAAGTTTTGCTGCAGTCGTACAGGGCCTTGGTGAGAGCGCATCTGGAATACTGTATACAGTTTTGGTCTCCTTATTTGTAAAATGATATAATTGCGTTAGAAGTAGTTCAGAGAAAGTTCACCCGTCTCATTCTGGGATGAAGGGGTTTGTCTTATGAAGGAAGGTTGAGCGGGTCGGGCCTCAATCCATTGGAGTTTAGAAGAATGAGAGGCAATCTTATTGAAACATGTCAGATTCTTAAATGGAGATTGACAGGGTGGATGCTGAGAGGATGTTTCCCCTCATCAAACACAATTTTAGGATAAGGTGTCTCCCATTGAAGATGGAGATGAGGAGGAATTTCTTCTCTCAGGGTTGTCAGTCTGTGGCATTCTCTCCCCCAGCGAGCAGTGGAGGCTGGCTCATTGAATATATTCAAGGCCGAGTTAGACAGATTTTTGATCGACAAGGGAGTCGGGGGTTATGAGGGACAGGCAGGAAAGTGGAGTCGAGGCCACAATCAGATCAGCCACAACCTTATTGAATGGGGGAGCAGACTCAAGGGGCTGAGTGGCTAAGAGCTATTCCGATGATTCACTGGGGTGAATGGAGATGGTGATCCTGCATCCTGAGAACGAAGCGAGATACTGAATTAAAGAGCCATGGTAAAGCCTGCTTCGCTGTGAACAGATTCCCTCTCCCATGGCCCGGCGCAGTGAATTATTTTATGATCGTCATCCCCATAGTTTCAGTCACAGATGATTGATAAGCTGATTGCGTAAGAGATGTGGACTTATGGGAGAATGTTCGGCATGATCCCGACACAGAAAGGCTAATGAGGAAGCGCTGGAAATGGCGGCAGAATAGAGGAAGTTAGTACAGAACATCAGAGCAAGAAAGATAAGACACTTCAGTCACATGGCTAGAGCAGATGATAGACAGAAACAGTTACTGGAGGGGAAGATCGAGGGAAATCGCAGCAGAGGGGACCAGAGGAGAGAATGGATGAGGGAAACGATTGACTGGATGCAGATGACACATGTGGAACGTGTAAGGACAGACAGAGGCAGATGATGCCAACAAACGACTGAGCATCCTCCAATCTTACCTCCCCCCACTCCCCCTCCGACTTTGACTTTCTGTATATCTCCTCTCCCCTCGCCCCCACTATTAGCAGCCTTGCCTTCAGCCTCTTCAGCCCGTGTGCTATGGACCCTCCCTCAAAACTCACCTTTCAAGATCTTCTGAAACCGATTTCTCTAACGAAACGTTCAGTCATTCCTCTTCAATTCTTCTGCCGGGGCTTGGCAAAGATTCTCTTCATTCTTCTCCCGTTGCCGTTGTTCTAAAATGCCTTCGAAACGTATTCCATGTTAAAGCTGCAAGGGCCCATTCCTGCTCTTTCCCACAGCGGTAGCGCTCCCACCTCTGAGTCCGATGGCCATGGATTCAAGTCCCAGTCCAAGAGGTGAGTACATGCTGCAGGCTGCCTTTCAGGATGAGAGGTCGAGCCAAGGTAGTGAGGGTCATGGCACATGAGCCAGGGGCTGCCTCTGGAAAGCAGGGGCGCATAGTCACCCTGATGAACATTTTGGGTGCAGGTGGCAGACTCCTGGTCAGAGTTGGCACCAGAAATGACAAAAGACCTGTCAACTGTTTGGAGAAAGAGCGGCTCCTTCAGTGTGAGCCACATGAAAAGGGGCCAATTTACTGAAAGTCCTCCAATCCACTCATCCATTGAAAACTGCCACTACTGCCTCTACTGCCATCTTGAAGATGACCCAATGGCGTTGCATGCGTTCAGTGGAGGCATAAACCACCACAGCCCCTCTCTCCTGCCCACCTTCAGCTGCAGATACAACAGAGAGACAGCAGTTGAGGGATTGAGGGGCACCCAACATAGCAGAGGATTGGCTCATTAATCTGTGTACAGATTAAGCACAGTTATGATCACTATTTCCAACAAAGGTGGTCAGATGCCTCTGGGGCCGTGACAAAACCCACCAGTTTTGGTCCGACATAAAGGAGGCCAGTGGACCAATTTCTAATAGTCCTGGTACCGGCCTCTCTTTAGCTCTGTACACATCGCCTGGCACCCATATTCTTCAGGAGCAATCTAACTCCTTTACCTCTCTATTATTGCTAAAATGCCAGAGTTCCTGAATACTTTAATTTTAACCAGTTGTAGCACAAATACAGTGTAAGATGAGACATTCACAACACAATGGGACAGCTTTCATTCCAATGTATTTTAATGCATCAAATAAACAGACCCCATTATTTACTGAACATGTTCTGGGGAAAAGGTGAGAGTGATCAGTAAATCTATTGACAGTTTCCAGCACACACAGGGATGCCAAATCCCAATGAAAGCTCACACACAAACAGGACACTGAGAGACTGAATGACAATGACAACATAAAGTTTGATCAGAAAACTGCAGTGAATACAGATAGAAACGTGGAATTAAAATTCTTCAAATTTTCCCAGGATCTTTCATATCTGACTTTGCATTCTAGGAAGGAAAAAAGAATGAGATTAAGGAGGAAAAGCTGGAGTTTGTATAACACTTTGATCACCTTTCTGAGGAAGAGCCCAAAGCACTTGATAATGACTTGGTTGAATATGGCCTTGTGGAAGCAAGTGGAAGCCATTTTGTATTTAACAAAATCTCACAGTAAGAGTTAGATGGCAACTGATTCCAAAGCCAGATGGTGAAACAGGAAACCAGACACCAATCTTTTTACTTAATATTCGAGTTATTTACAGAATGCAGCATTACATATGTATATCTGCATCCTCGATCCTTAACCAATGCTCAGTGTTGCAAAAGTCTCTCTTTATATATGCTTAAGGTACTTAATCATTCAATACCCTCCACCTTTATATCCTTAATCTTATTAATATAATTAATTTGTCATTAACATCATGTTAATGGACAAAGCTGTTTTGTTAAGAGATATGATTGAGGAAATAATGTTTTCTCGGGCACCAGAGGGGCTCTATGATCTTTTAAACAATAGCATGGAATCTTTAGCACCAAAATGAACAGACAGACAGGGCCTCGGCTTAACATATCCAAAAGACAGCACTTGTGACAGTGCAGCACTCGCTCAACACTGCAGTAAATCATCAGCCCAGTTGACCTTCTTAAGTTCTGAACAATTAACTTCTTAAATCGGAGATGGAAATGTTACCAGTTGAGCTGACAGCATATTAGCATTCCTTTAGAAAATCCTAGACAAATAGCTCTAGACAGAATTATTGCATCAATACAATGGCGGTCTTTGTTACATACAGGAAGGGTTTTCTACTAAATCAATCCCAGGTTTAATTTAATGAATGTTTGTTGCCCAGAAATGATCAGTGTCCTATCTGTTCAGGTGACAGGTGAATCCCTCACAGTCAGCACAGTGACATCCCCCAGTTACTGCAGTAACATTGAATACATTCAACAGAACCTTTTACCTTATGCACGGGATTTAGTCAAATCGTCATCTGTAAAGGAGAGAAAAGATGTCAGGTTAATTTATCCAAAGCTTCTGTCAGTCCTGGGTTGCAAACCAGGAAACTATGGGCAGAATTTTCCGGTCAGTGTGAGGGGGCAGGCCCGACATGCCAATGCGTAAAATGACATGCAATGATGTTGGGCTTGTGTCCCGAGTCATCGCGTGCCATCGCAATATTTTGTTTGGCGGGTGTGGCCAGAATCAGCTGCACGCCGTAATGTAAACGGCCTATTAAGGCCATTAAGAAATTAATTAAAGCACTTGCGAATGCTACCCATCCAACCTTAAGGTTGGCGGGCAGGCAAAAAGCCCAAGCAGCCTTCGCATCTTCAGGAAACCTTATCCACCAGCAGGATAAGGTTTCCTGAAGCTTTTATTAAATAACTAAATAAATATTCATAAATTTTAAAACATGTCCCAACTCATGTGAGTCAATCACATGAGGGGACATGTTTAAATAAATGTTTAAATAATTTATTCAATTGTTTTAATATCCATTGAAGCTCCGTGAGGCAGCTCCGTGCCCCGGGGAGATTGCTGCGCTCTTTCGCACACATGCCCGAAGGAGCGCTGGCCCTGACTCTCTCTCCTTCCCTTGCCCGCACAGCGAGCGCTGAGCACTACTGGTCGCGTGTTACGCTGGGCGGGCCTTAATTGGCCCACCTGCGTAAAATGGCAGCGCTGAGCATATCACAGGCGGCAATTGGCTCCGTGCCCACCCCCACCCAGCCCGTCCGTCATAGGAAAAATCTTGCCCTATCACTGAAAACAGGTTGACAGATATATAGAACCACAGTTACCTGAACAGCAGCTCGTGTTGGAGGAGTTAGAGGTGTTCGAACTACTGGACCGCATACTGGAATTGCACGGATTCATCTGACATGGTCCTGCCCGGTTAGTGAACTTTGCTGGAAACAGAAAAACACCAAGTTGTACGACTGGGTTAAATATATCCACAACCCCCAAAATATTCTTATACGGCCAAAAATGTTCCAAGTAAATGGCAATTTCTCTCACCCCCATAAACTCATAGACTTTTACAGCATAGAAGGAGGTCATTCGGCCCACAGTGTCCATGCCGGTCAACAAAGATCTGACTTCACTAATCCCATTTTCCAGCGCTTGGCCCATGACCCTGCAGGCTATGGCAACGCAAGTGAATATCTAAATACTTCTTAAATGTTACAAGCATTTCTGACTCAACCACCCTTTCAAGCAGTGAGTTCCAGACTTCCACCAACTTCTAGGTGAAAAAATTTCTCCTCAGCTCGCCTCTTACTCTTCTACCTCTTACCTTAAATCTATGCCCCCTGGTTATTGACCCCTCTCTTAATGGAAAATGTGCTTTCTTATCCCCCCTATCTATGCCCCTCATATTCTTATACACCTTTATCAGGTCCCCTCTCAAACAGCGTTGCTCCAAGGGAAACAGCCCCAGCCTATACAATCTTTCCTCATAGCTCAAACCCTTCAGCCCAGGCGGCATCCTAGTAAATCTCCTCTGCACCCTCTTCAGTGTAATCACATCCTTCCTATAATGTGGTGGCCAGAACTGCACGTAGTACTCCAGTTGTGGCCTGACCAGCATTTTATACAGTTCCAGCATAACCTCCTGGCTCTCCTATTCTATGCCTTGGCTAATAAAGGCAAGTATCCCATATGCCTTCTTACCCACCTTATCAACCTGCCCTGCTACCTTCAGGAATCCGTGGATATGCACACCAAGGTCCCTCTGACCTTCGGTACTTTCCAGAGTCCTATCATTCATAGTGTAATCCCTTGCCTTGTTAGCCCTCCCCATGTGCATTAGCTCACACTTTTCCGGGTTGAAATGCATTTGTCACTGCTCTGCCCACCTGACCCGTCCATTGATATCCTCCTGCAGTTTATGGCTATCCTCCTCACTATTTACCACCCTACCAATTTTCATGTCATCCATGAACTTCTTCATCATAGCCCCTACATTTAAGTCCAAATCATTTATGTACACCACAAACAGCAAGGGCCCCAGCACCGAGCCCTGCAGAACCCTACTGGAAACAGACTTCCAGTAACAGAAACATTCCTCTACCTTCACCCTCTGCTTCCTGCCTCTCAGCTGATTTTGGATCCAATATGCCACTTTGCCTTGGATCCCATGGGCTCTTACTTTCTTGACCAGTGTGCCATGAGGGACCTTATCAAAAGCCTTGCTAAAGTCCATGTAGACCACATCAAATGCATTACCCTCATCAATACTCCTGGTTATCTCCTCAAAAAATTAGATCAAATTTGGCAAACATGACCTTCCCTCAACAAATCCATGCTGACTATCCCTGATTAATCCATCTCACTCCAAGTGAAGATATATTCTGTCCCTCAGAATCCTTTCTAGTAACTGCTCCACCACTGAGGTTAGACTGGCTGGCCTGTAATTTCCTGGTCTATCCCTTCCTCCCTTTTTCAATAATGGGACAACGTTAGCAATCCTCCAATCCTCTGGCACCTCACCTGTGGCCAGAGAGTATTTGAAAATTACTGCCAGGGCCCCTGATATCTCTTCCCTTGCCTCCCTCAGCAGCCTGGGATACATCTCATCCGGGCCTGTGGATATATCCACTTTTAAGGCCGCTAAACCCACAAGTACCTCCTCTCTCTAAGTTAATTTCCTCTAATATTTCACATTCCTCCACCCTGATGTCTATACCTGCATCGTCCTTTTCCATTGTGAAGACCAATGCAAAGAATTCATTGAGGACTGTACCCGCATCTTCTGGGTCCAGCCACAGATTACCTCCATGGTCCCTAATTACTCTTCCCCTAGTTATTCTATTGCTCTTTATATATTTAAAAAACCCCTTTGGGTTTTCCTTTATTTTACCCACCAGTGCTTTCT
Source organism: Carcharodon carcharias (assembly GCF_017639515.1). Lineage (NCBI taxonomy): Eukaryota > Metazoa > Chordata > Chondrichthyes > Lamniformes > Lamnidae > Carcharodon > Carcharodon carcharias. The sequence goes on along the minus strand of NC_054501.1, from coordinate 5,784,684 downwards.
CATGCACTCTCTTAGCTTTCGTAGTTTCCTAAGTTCCCCTTTCACATTTTATACTCTTCTAGGGACTCTGCCGTACTGATCCTTCAGTATCTGTCATAAGCTTCTCTTTTTCTCTTATCCTAACCTTTATGTCCCTTGACATCCAGGGTTCTCCGGACTTGGTGCCCCTCTTTATCTTTACGGGAACATATTTGCCTTGTACTCTCACTATTTTCTCCTTGAATGCCTCCCACTACTCTGACACAGTTTTATCTGCAGGTAACTGCTCCCAGTCCACTTATGCCAAATTGTATCTCATCTTAGTAAAATTAGCCTTTCCGCAGTTTAGAACTTTTATTCCTGGCCCAGCCTTTTCCATAACTATCCTAGTTATCCTGGGTAGTTAAAATCCCCTATTATTATTCTTATTATTCTTACACTTCTCCAAAATTTGATTGCATATTTGATCCTCTATCTCTCCATGATTGTTTGGGGGCCTATAGTACACACCCAACAGTGTGTTTGCCCCTTTCGTGTTTTTACTTCTATCCATATGTCCTCATTTGATAAAGGCATAATACTGCTGATGCTAGAAATCTGAAACAAAAACAAAAAATGCTGGAAAAATCAGCAGGTCTGACGGCATCTGTGGAGAGAAAGACAGAGTGAACATTTCGAGTCCGTATGACTCTCCTTCAGAACCCTTTTAGTTCTGAAGAAGAGTCATACGGACTTGAAACGTTAACTCTGTCTTTCTCTCCACAGATGCTGTCAGATCTGCTGAGTATTTCCAGCAATTTTTGTTTTTGTCCTCATTTGATGATCCTTCCAAGATATCATCCCTCCTCATTGCTATAAATGATCCTTTGATCAATATTGCGGCCCCCCCTCCCATCCCCCTCTCTATCTCATCTGAATACCAGTTAACCAGGAACTTTGAGCCGCCAATCTTGCCCTTCTTTTAGCCAAGTCTCGGTCATAGCTATGATATCATACTCCCACATGCCCTATCTGTGCCCTCGGCTCATCTGTCTTATCCCTCAGGCTCCTTAAATTAAAATATATTCCATTTAGCCTTGCTAAACTCATTTCTTTTTTATCTAGCCTTTGTTTGCTCTGCCCACCCCCCTGCCAATTTAGTTTAAATTCGCCCAAATAGCATTGGCAAACCTCCCTGCGAGGATGTTGGTCCCATTCCTGTTCAGATGCAACCCGTCCAACTTGTACAGGTCCCACCTCGCTCAGAAACAGTCCCAATGCCCCAGGAATCTAAAGCCCTCCCTTCTGCACCATCTCTCCATCCATGTATTCAACTGCTCTATCCTTCTGTTCCTATACTCACTGCTGCGTGGCATCGGGAGTAATCAGGAGATTACTACTTTGAAGTCCTGCTTTTCAATTTCGTACCTAACTCCCTAAAGTCTGCTTGCAGGACCTCATTTCTCTTCCTATGTCATTGGTCCCAACATGGACCATGATCTTTGGTTGTTCACCCTCCCCCTTCAGAATGCCCTGCAGCTGTTCCGTGACATCCTTACCTTGGCACTCGGGAGGCAACACGCCATCCTGGAGTGACGTCTATGGCCGCAGAAGTGCCTGTCTACTCCCCTCACTAACGAATCCCCAACCACTATTGCCCTTCCACATTTCTTCCTCCCCCACAGAGCAACTGGGCCATCCACAGTGCCATGGCCTGGGCTCTGGTTAGCCCCCACAGAGAAATCATCACTCTCACCATTTTCCAAGGCCAAAAAACGGTTTGTGAGCAAGATGCACTTTGGGAGGTGGGGGGGGAGGTTCCCTTACTACCTGCCTGGTACCCTTCTCCTATCTGATAGTCACCCATTCTCTCTCTGCTTGCACCTCTTTAAGCTGTGAGGCGGTCGTGTCCTGAAAAGTGCTATCCACGAGCCTCTCAGCCTCGTGAATGCACCGCAGTGTCCCCAGCTGCCACTCAAGCTCCAAAACCCAGAGTTTGATTTACTCCAGTCAGAGGCACCTACCTCACAATTGGTCATCCAGGCTGCCAGGAGCGTCAAGGATTTCCCACATAGCGCAGGATGTACAAACCATGGGACTGAACATCCCAGACATGTCTTAACTAAATAGAATATGGACCCTTGCTTTTATTTTACCCTTATTCCTACTCACCTGTCAGGTGAACATTGAACTGGTCAGCACCTGCATGAGAAACAAGAAGGTTAAAAGCTTATCATCAATCTCTCAGAGTGATGTATTTCTAAATGGACCCTCCCACTTTCTGTTTTCTTTCACCTGGGGTTTTTATTGCTTTCTCTGCTCCTCTCTCTCCCTCCCCTTCTCTCTCTTACACAAACACACACTCAGTGAACAAGGATGATTGTACAGGCTGGTTAAGTATTTCCCACCGTCATATGTCAAATGCTCACTCAGAATTTCTCTCTTCAACAGTTCCTGTTATTTTCTCCAATGCTCCCGTTAACACAGGCTGCTTAAGGGACTCTGGTATAACCCTGGCTATGACAAAATCTGAGCATTTCCTTTAGTTTAGTACATTCCTAGTCCTGCAAAGATCTATGATATTCTGTTCTCTTTACACATTGAAACCCGCGTGTTTAAGTGCATCAAATGTACAGAGCAAGTCCAAATATTTGGAACCCTTGCTAAAGTCTGTGTAAAGAATATTGTAGGTACCGTCTCCCAATTTAATCTGTGAGATTAATGAGAATTTATAGTCGCTTACGATATAAGGTGCAGTACAGAATTCCAGTCATCACAGCAAAGCTGATTCCCAGTATTCCCAGCACGGCTCCAACAATGATCAAAGCTTCATTTTTTGTGATCCTGTCATGTTCTGAGGAAAGGACAGTTGGCGGACAGTTTACTTTGTGCTTGTAATCTTAACAAGCCCGCAACCCCCACATGTCCCACACCCACATCTGGAGCTCCCTGTGAACATCACTCTCCAGTGAATAGTCTGTGACAATGGTGACAGTGAGTTGGAAGAGGTGGTTGAAGGTTGAGAGAGACAGTGAAGGAAGCAAAGGCTTGGTCACTCTCTGTTACTGACTGGGAGATGGCATGACTGAGATGAGGAGAAATTTCTTCATTTAAGGGGGCTGTGAATATTTGGAATTCTCTCCCACAAAAATTGTGAATGCTTAGTCATTGAATATATTCAAGAGTTCAGTTAATAGGGGAGGTGGTACTGTAGTAATAATGTCACTGGACTAATGATTCAGAGATCCGGGCTAATGCTCTGGGGACACCGGTTCAAATCACACCACGGCAGCTGGTGGAATTTAAGTGCAATTAATAAATCTGGAATATACAGCTAGTTTCAGTAATAGTGACCATGAAACTATGATTAATTGTAAAAACCCATCTGGTTCATTAATGTCCTTTAAGGAAGGAAATCTGCCATCCTTACCTGGTCTGGCCTACATGTGACTCCAGACCCACAGCAATGTGGTTGACTCTTAACTGTCCTCTGAAATGGCCCTAGCAAGACACTTAGTTCAAGGGGAAATCAGGGATGGGCAATTAAATGTTGGCCTTACCAGTGACACCCACATCTCATGAAATATTCAAGAAATATATGGATTTTTGGGTGCTGTGAGAATTAGGGAGATGGAGATAATGTGAGAAAGTAGAGTTGAGATAGAAGATTGATCTTAGTGAAGGCAGTACAGGCTTGGGGGACTGGTGTTTCTTATATAATTACCAAGTGGTACTAGGAGTTTTCTGGTGAGGGCCTCATGTTCCACTTGGCAAAAGTATGAACCACCCACACCTTCATTCAGTGTGAGGATACTTCTTGCCTGAAAGGTGCTGTCATCCTGAGGTGCAATATTTGTTGTCTCTTGTCCGTTGACAATGGCCACTCCATTTCTCAGCCAGCTCACTTTAATGTTCCTCGGGAAAAAGTTCTTCACCAAACACACCAAATCCCTCTGGCCAGCTTTTTCCTGAAGGAAGACTCTGCTGGATGTAGGAGCTGTGAAACCAGACAGGAATGCACTGCAGGTTAGAATCAGCATTGTTAACAATCTCCCAGAGCCTCTGGTTCTTCATGAAGTGACAATGAAATGCTTCACAAGGGCCACACTAGTTTAAATATAGTTCTGGAATGAAGCAACAATATTCTCCTCTGTGTTGGTTGCAACAATTTACTCAAAAGTAAATGGGATTTAGGAGAGATTTGCTGCAGTAGGTCCAGACTCAAAAGATCTTCTTCCAGAAGATACGAATGATCTATCTTAGAGAAACCACAAGGATGACAGTTGTAGGAAATGGAACTCTCTAATGCAGTAAGGAGCACATTTCTTACTGTTATGAAGTAGAGATAGTTCAGGTAAGTTATATTGGTATTTGTAGATATTAGGAATGAGTTTTAGCTTTAAAGTTTAAGTTTGATTTGCATTTCTGTAGCTGTGTGTTAAGAAAGGTCAAATGGAGTTTTAGTTTCACTTTGAATTGCTGCTTACATATCTAATGAGAGTTTACGATTTAAGAAGTTAAACAAACAGAAGTAGAAGAATTGGACAGTTGCCTAGCAACAGGGGCCCAAAGAGGCAGGTCCCTCCCACAGACACAGAGAGAAAAACTAAAGAAACAGCAATTTTTGATTTGGAAGCTGTTGGAGTTCAGCAGGTTGTGAAGATTGCTGCCAGGCAGGAGGAGCCTAGAAGAAACAGATAGCAAGTCCCATGACAAAGAAAAACCCAAAGAATCCAGGGGAGTGGAAGAGGGGAAAGTCCAAAGAAGTCAAAGGAAGGACAGGAACCTGGAAAATTTCCTGTTAATGAAGTTAAGAGTGAAGGGCAGAAAGGCTCCAAGCTTCAAATTTATAGAGACAAAAACTGCAGAAAGTAGGTTTAAAGTTAGAACAGCTTGCAAGAGGCAAGAATGTCTAAAGAGACAACTGAAGATCTGTACCTCTTTGCTATGGGCATGTTAAGCAGTGGTAGTGTTGACAACTGAGTCATTGAGAGAGAGTGTGTAGAAGACAACTTGGATGCATGTGGCAACCCAGAGGAGAGGAACATCAGAAAGAGAGTTCGAAAACCCTGGAGGTGAACCTTTGTGGAAGGCGTCTGAGAGAAAGCGTGGATTTGGCAGAAGATTCCAAAGCGAGCCCTTGAAGAATGGAGATTGGAAACCCTCGTGTGAAAGGCGGAGTGCAGTGAGACTGGTTGGCTCAGTGTGACAAGCATCTGGGGAGAGTTGAGGAGAGATCCATATCATCTGGTTGATGTGGCATCTGTCACTTGGTTTCAGAATGTGGTATAGGTTTACATGGATTGTGTACTTACTGTGGACAGGAGGGATGTGGTGGCATAGTGGTATTATCACTGGGCTAATATTCCAGAGACCCAGGGTAATGCTCTGGGGACCCGGCAAATGGTGAAATTTGAATTCAATAAAAATCTGGAATTAAAAGTCTGATAATGACCATGAAACCATTGTCAATTGTTGTAAAAACCCATCTGGTTCACTCAGAAAATCTGCTGCCCTTACCTTGTCTGGCCTACATGTGACTCCAGACCCACAACAATGTGGTTGACTCTTAAAATGCCCTCTGAACAAGGCAAATAAGGCTGGCCTATCCAGCAGGATCCAGGGGGAGCTTCACTCTGTATCTAACTGCATGCTGTACCTGTCCTGGGAGTGTTTGATGGGGACAGTGTAGAGGGAGCTTTACTCTGTATCTAACCCCATGCTGTACCTGTCCTGGGAGTGTTTGATGGGGACGGTGTAGAGGGAGCTTTACTCTGTATCTAACCCCATGCTGTACCTATCCTGGGAGTGTTTGATGGGGACGGTGTAGAGGGAGCTTTACTCTGTATCTAACCCCATGCTGTACCTGTCCTGGGAGTGTTTGATGGGGACGGTGTAGAGGGAGCTTTACTCTGTATCTAACCCTGTGCTGTACCTGTCCTGGGAGTGTTTGATGGGGACGGAGTAGAGGGAGCTTTACTCTGTATCTAACCCCGTGCTGTACCTGTCCTGGGAGTGTTTGATGGGGACGGTGTAGAGGGAGCTTTACTCTGTATCTAACCCTGTGCTGTACCTGCCCTGGGTGTGTTTGATGGGATGGAGGAATTTTGTTCAGGTTCATCCCCACAGTCCTGCTGAGAGCTCCGAGCCTGAACTATTGTTTGCCCTCATTTTCATCTGTTCCACCATTAGTGGCTCATCATTCCATTGTCATGTCCTTACTTTTCTAGCGTTTTCTTCCCAAACCCTCTGGCCTGCCATGTCATTCTCCAAAACCTACCTCTTTAAGCACTTTTCTATTCTATCTTCACTATCTCTCTCTCACTTCCGCTCCTCTCTCTGGGCATAGTGCTTTGAGACATTTGTTTAAATGTAAACTGCTAGTTTTATGAAGTATCTTACCCATTTTTTCCATGGTGAGGTTGCTTGTTATAGCTGTTTGTTTAATCTTGTTACAGAAACTGTGGATACGGCGTGGAACTGATGCAACATAATCCGTGTTTGAATTCCGCCTATCCACCTCAGTTTGTGCAATAGACTGAACCGCAACAAATGTTTTATTAGTGAAATCGTAGTACAAAATCGTAATGCCATCATAACCATCTTGCCAAGAAAAATTGGCTGGTTTATTATCATGATAGATGCATTCACACTGCACGTGGAAAATATGCAGATCTGAAAAACACAACAGATCACAGAAATGGATATAAAAAAACGACTATCTTCTACCCTGGTCTTGTATTAGGGTCAGATCTCGGTAGTTTTTAAATCAGAGGCATGGATCTTCTGTGCCACGTATTGCTCATCAGATAATACAAGTGTAGCATTATGCCATGTACTGCAGTCATGACTGTAATTTCATTCCCACTTTCTGTCCTGTACAGTGAAAGCATCCACTCAGCACCGTACATGTGGTACACCTTCCAGAGAAGGGAGATGGTTCAGTGGGTGGGATGGGCGCAAAGGGTGTCTCTCAGTAGGATTGCTACTGAGGGCGAGAGAGATATTCATAGTGTTGTTCAATATTTTTTAAGAAGAAGGATCCTAGTGCAATAGAAATTGGTAGGTTTGTTCTATTCCAGAAAGCCAGGTGGTGAACAATAGGCCGGTTGCTAATCCTTACATGCTACATAAGCTTTTATTTACAGACATGCACACTATAACCACGCACCTCTTATATATATATATACACACATACATACATATATACACACAGACATACATACATATATATGCATATGTATATATGTGTATATATATGTGTGTGTATGTACATATACACACATATACATACATATACACATACTTATAGAGATATACATAAATATATACACACACATATACATGCACACATACATATGCATACACACATATATGTATATATGTGTGTATGTATGTGTATATATATGTATATATATAATATATATACACATACACACACATGCACACATGTATATATATATGTACACACACATGGACTGCAGAGGTTCAAGAAGGTAACTCACCACCAGCTTCTCAAGGGCAATTAGGGATGGGCAACAAATGCTGGCCTAGCCAGCGATGCCCACATCCAAAGAATGGATGAAAAAAAGTATGAGCAGCAGTGAATCTCCATCTGAACACAATTAAATACTCAATCACTACTTAAAATTAATTAATAATAATTAACAGGCACTCTGACAGTCCTCGGGCATAAAGTGGGTATGGAGCATACCAATTTAGCAGTAGAGTGGCCTGGAGGGCCCTGATAGAATAATCAGATATAGAGGACAGAATTTTGCCCTTGATGGGTTGGCGGGCCCCACCGGCTCAGCAGCAGGTGGGCAGCCAATCACCGCCACCGAAACGGGCCCTGTCGCCATTTTGAGAGGGTGGCCAATTAAGGCCCGCCCAGCGGGCTGCCCAATGGGAAGCGCTATGCGCTTCCTGTGTGGGGGGGGAGGGATTCCCCAACTCTCAAAGTGCGCTCTTTCGTGCATGCGCATGAAAGAGCACACCTCCCTGAGACTAAGGCCAGAATTTTTCCGTCGGCGAGTTGGGGGCGGGGCCTGCTCACCGACGTGGGATGACGTCGGGGACGCGGGAGTGACGTCATCCCGCTTCATTTAAATATTCAGGAAGGCGGGCGGACAGCGAAATCAGCTGTCCGCCTGCCGACCTGTCAATGGCCAATTGAGCCATTGACAGGGTAGTTAACCCAATTAAGGGTCTTGCCCTTAAGGTTGGCGGACAGACCAGGAGCCCCAGCGGGCTTCTGAAAAAGCATGAAACCTCATCCACTGGCGGGTGAGGTTTCATGTCTGTTTTTAAAAAGTTTAATAAATTTTCTGTGCTTTTAATTAACATGTCCCATCTAAGTGCTGTCTCAGGGAGATCGGTGAAAGCTTTATAAACATCAAAAATAGAAAAATTAAAAAATTATTAACATGTCCCCCTCATGTGACAATGTCACACAAGATGGGACATGTTAATAAATATGACTAAAACTTTATTAAACTTCTTAAAAACAGACGTGAAACCTCATCCCGCCAGTGGATGAGGTTTCATGTTTTTTCAGAAGCCCGCTGGGGCTCCTGGCCTGCCTGCCTGCCTTAAGGTTGGACGGGCAGGACCTTTAATTGTCTTAATTATCCGGTCAATGGCCTCAATTGGCCATTGACAGTTCGGCAGGCGGACAGCTGATTTCGCTGTTCGCCCGCCTTCCTGAATATTAAAATGGAGCGGGATGATGTCGGGGGTTCCGCCTGATGTCATCCCGTGTCACTTTCACGTTGGCGAGCGGGCCCCACCCCCAACTCACCGACAGAAAAATTCAGGCCAGATTCTGGAGGACAGAAGGAGGCCATTCAGCTCAGCACATCTGGAAGAGTTCTTTCCTTAGTCCCATTCCCCTATTCTTTTCCTGTAAGCTTCTCTTTCCTCCTTCAAATTTAACTCATTTCCTTTTTTCAAAGCTATTTTGCATTCTGCTTCCATCACTGTTTCTGGTGGAGCATACTCTTTCCTGACAACTCTCCCAGTACTGAACCAATGACTGTTATATATAGTTTCTCTCCAATGTACTTTGACAAAACCTCTCAGGTAGAACGTTAAAGTGAGGGAGGGTCAATAAACCCACTTACCACTCGAACCATCCACCTCATCCAGAATAGAGACAACTGCTGCAGTAACAGCCACAAAGATCCATCTGTAGAAAACTGGCATCTTGAAAGGAAGGCGAATGATTTCTGAGCAAGGCTGGAGTAAAGATGAGACTGATTAAGGAGAGGAGTTCATTAAAACTTGCTTTGAGTTCCTCAGACACAAACAACTCATTGTAGTTTCTGGCTCCACCCACTAAAGCTCCTCGGTCACAGAAACACACACTGATTACACCTGTGAGCTTTTTGGCAATGTCACTTTGACAGACAAATATCTTAGCCTTACAAAACTTCTATTAAAGGGATGGTTTCCCTTAAAGGGATGGCCTCATCATAAATACTGACTGGCAGATACCCTTTGTTGTGCTGTGTGTGTCAATCCTGGGACATATTTTCAGGTGACGGTGGTGGTGAGCCGCCTTCTTGAGCCGCTGCAGTCCACATGGTGTAGGTGCATCCACAGTGCTGTTAGGGAAGGTGTTCCAGGATTTTGACCCAGCAACAGTGAAGGAACAGTGACATAGTTCCAAATCAGGATGGTGTGTGATTTGGAGGGGAACTTCCAGGTGGCGGTGTTCCCATGTGTCTGCTGCCCTTGTCCTTCTAGATGGCAGAGATTACGGGTTTGGAAGGTGCTGTCGAAGAAGTTAAGGTGGCCAGCACGTATGCGCATCCCATTCGGGGATTCCACTGGAAAGACAGTGGGGTGGGGAGCAAAAAGTATTAAAACAAACCTGATATTTGCATTTATTGATGCTAAATCTAACTGAATGACAAGTGCAGTCTCTTTGCTATCTAATTGGTTCCCAAGATACTATGTCTCATAATGGAAGATTGGAGTCAGCCCTCTGGGGCAGAGTTATTAATCTGATATCTGAGCCAGGCAAGTCTACATTGTATCTATTCCAGGATGCCATGGTGACTGCTCAACCAGTCAGGCTCATTGATGAGGACTGGAGGGGTAGAACCATCACTGGGCACTGGGATTCTTGCCAATGTGTTCCAGGCAACCCCAGAAGCCAATACCCCGACTGGTGGGGACATGGAACAGAAATTCAGCAGTGTTCTGTGATGAGAAGCTGCACAGTTTAGCTGCAAACTCCAGATTGAAAAGTGCCAAAAGATATGACATTCAAAACATCGGAGTCTGACTGAGTAGCTGCAATGGTCAACTAGATAAAAAAAAGTAGGAAAATCATTTCTCCAGTTGCTGCAAGTCCCTCTACCTCTCCCATCTGTTCCAGCCTGGGATCCCGTTCATCTGGAGAGGCTGGCTGTCCACTCTCCTCATTCTCTAGCCTCTCCATTCACTCACCCACCGAGCTCCCACACTTTGGAATTCTCTCCATCTTGGTGTCTTTCATTCCTCTTTAGAAGCTTCCCCAAACCCAGCTCATTTGCCTTGTTTTCCATTATCCTATGTCTTTCCATGCTCTCTTGATGGACACTCCAATCCGCCATACCCTCCCCCTATAACCGACTCATCTCTCACTCTAACCCCACCCCACGAATGCACTTCCTCCCACTCCAAACCCCACAGGAATTTTGTAATGCTAAACATGCTTCTAGGAATGCTGTTTGTTATGCAGGTAAATGTATTCAAACTGTTTCCTGAACAACTAGTTCAACTACTGAACTGAGTCCAAATGATAGATGAACAAAGATAGTAATTAAAGCTGTTAGGATGACAGGATTGCGAAATAAGACTCCAATGATGTGTTTGGGTGGTAAGATTGAGTTACATCATTGAATCACAGCGCAGTTGAATCTTCATCAATCAACGTGCTGAGTTACACTCGGTCCCCATTCACATCGCCTGAGAGCTCCTGGAGATACAAACGGTCATTCAGCAACATGGAACTCTGTAGCTCCCTAATAATCATCGCTTCACTGACAACAGTAACATGGGCAGAGATTGGTGAGTGTATTGTGTGTACACACTGGGGAGGGGGGGCTTGGAACCTGAGCCCTTGCTGTGGAGTGTTTGGATCCCAGAATTGGTCTTGTACTTTTCTAGTCCAGTCTCTGAGCTGCTCCCCTCTTGAGCTCTTGAGTCCAAGTAAAATTACACCAAGTAAGATCCAAGTTACATCAGTGCAGTTTGCTTTCACAGTATGGGGTGGGTGGGGTTTGAGTTCCAAGCCAGCCCTGATCCATGGGAAAGTCTACACTCAGAGATCCTCCAAATTGTTTTAAATTTGAAAGGGAACAGGTGGATGAAGAAATGGGAATGAAAATTCTAGTTTTGTAACCTTATCCCATTGTCTGTTTATATCTCACTGAGTATGAGCTGCTGAATTCAGTCTCCACAGGTGAGAGTCTCATGATTGTGACCTTAGAGTTAATTTACTTGAATTTATTAAAACATTTATTTCAAAAAAGTGTTCCAATCTAACATTTTAACAATAGTTCTTTGCTTACAATCGGACTTGCTGTATGTTGAGTGCTTCAGTCTCTCAGCGATGTCTCAGATCTACAGAGGGTAAATTGTACAATGATTTCACTCAGTCACAGGTTGTGGATTTAAGACTCATACCCTGACTGGGGTTCATAGTTTAGGCTGACAGTCAAACATTGAGGGGTTGCCGCATTGTCAGAGCTGACAAGATCAAATGTTAAGTTCAGGTGCTGTCCACTTGTTCAGGTCAATACTAAAGATCCCATGGCACCAGAGGAAATGGAACAGGGAGGCCCTCTGATGTACTGGCTAACATTCCTCCTTCATGCAACAAGACCACAAAATGGATGAATTGGCCATTCTATTTACTGCTGTTTGTGGGATCGAACTGGGTACAAAATGGCTGCCATATATATTTATACAATAAACAGTCACTGCCATATGCATGAAGGCTTTAGCCATGCTTTGGAGAGACATGATAAGGTGCGATATAAATGCAAATGTCTAATTTCATTTTGTGATTTGCCTGCTGTTTTCTCTGTCTAGAAGTTGAATCTGTTTCTGCAAGGTTGTACTACAGCTATACGCCGGATTCAAAAAGAAATGTAGACATCTTCAATATAAATTCCATTCCCTTTTTGTTCTATGATTATGGAGCACAAATGTTTGTTTTAAATGGGAATGTGACAGATGGGATAAAGGAACTGGGCCAAGAAGAAGTGACTTATTACACAGAGAGAGCTCGTGGGTTCAACACTCGACTGCAAACCATCACTGAAGAAATTATAAAGCTGACAAATGCTAAAAGCATCATCCACAGTAAGTCACTCATTTACAGTTTAAACAAAACTACTTGCAGCGACGTTGCATGAGCACTAAAGTTAGTGCACTCACATTCAGTGACAGAGAGCATTTTTTATTCAAATCAACCTTAGCCATCTCACCCCTCATACATTATTTAAGTTCAATACTCCAGTTTCCGACTTAGGTACGCCATTCTCAAACTCAGTGTGAAATTCATATTATGGTCACTCTGCTCCACAGGATCAGAGATTGAGGTTGTTAATTAACCTGATTTCACACAAAAGAAGACCTAAAAAGCTGCTTCCCTGGTTAGGTCCATGGTCTATTTTTTTTTCCAGAAATTGTCTCAATTCCATGAATTTGTTCTCTACTACTTTAGTTCATTTGATTTGTCCAGCTTGTATGAGGATTAAAGTTCCCCAGGAGTATCGCATTACCTTTGTTACAAGTTTGAATAATATTTTACCCAACAGTTTGGCTAATAATAGGGGGGCTTCTAAACTGCCCCCATCAGTGTTTTCTGCCTCTTGTTATTTCATATCCATTCATGGGATGTGGGCATCACTGCCTGGGCCAGCATTTATTGCCCATCCCTAATTGCCCTTGTTCAGAGGGCATTTAAGAGTCAGCCCCATTGCTGTGGATCTGGAGTCACATGTAGGCCAGGCCAGGTAAGGGTGACAGATTTCCTTCCCATTAGTGAACCAGATGGGTTTTTAACCACAATTGGCAATGGTTTCATGGTCATCATTTGACTTTTAATTCCAGATTATTATTGAGTTCAAATTCCATCATCTGCCATGGTGGGATTTAAATCCAGGTCCCTAGAGCATTACCCTGGGCCTCTGGAATACTATCCAGTTACAATACCACTATGTCATGGCAACTAGAACCGCACGCAGTCCTCTTAAATATGGTCACTCCAAGGTTTGATAAGGATTGAGCATAAATTCTCTACTTTTCAATTCAATCCTTCTAGAAGTAAAACCCAGTGCTTGATTTTGCTTTATTTTTATGGTGTTGCTAACCTCTGCTGTATTTTTTAATGATGGATGTATTGATACTCTGAGGTCCCTTTGTTCCTGATTGAAACTTACAGAATACTGAAAGGCCTGGACAGAGTGGACGTGGGGAAGATGTTTCCATTAGTAGGAGAGACTAGGACCCGAGGGCACAGCCTCAGAGTAAAGGGAAGACCTTTTAGAACAGAGATGAGGAGAAACTTCTTTAGCCAGAGAGTGGTGAAACCAAGGAATTCATTGCCACAGAAGGCTGTGGAGGCCAGGTCGTTGAGTGTATTTAAGACTGAGATAGATAGGTTCTTGATTGGTAAGGGGATCAAAGGTTATGGGGAGAAGGCGGGAGAATGGGGTTGAGAAACTTATCAGCCATGATTGAATGGTGGAGCAGACTCGATGGACCGATTGGCCTAATTTCTGCTCCTATGTCTTAAGGTCTTATGGTTCCTCTACCTCACCTAGACTTGTACCTTGCAAGTAATGTGACATCCCTATTCTTCCTACCAAAATGTACCTCCTCACATTTATTTCTGTTTTTTGCCCCTTCTGCAAGTTTATTAATGTCCTCTTGTAATTTGTTGCAATCCTCTCTGTATTGGCTATCTTCCCAATTTGGTGCTATCTGCAAATTTAATGTGCTTTTGATTCCAAAGTTTAAATCATTAACATAAATTGTGAACAGCAGTGATCCCAGCACTGATCCTTGTGGAACACCACTTCCTGCCTTCTGCCACTCTGAATAACTACCCTTTATTCCCATTCTCTGCCTTTTGAAGCCATTTAGCAATCCATTCTGCCACTTGTCCCCCGATCCACATTCTCTGACCTCATTCATCAGTCTATTATGGGGCACCTTATCGAAGGCCTTTTGAAAATCCAGATAAATTACATCTACTACATTACGATCGTCTACTCTCTCTGTTAACTTCTCAAAAAAATTCAAGCAAGATTTTCCCTTTTGAAATCTATGCTATTCATTTTTATATTTCTCATTTCTAGGTGCTTTTTCTATTCTCTCCTTTAGGAATGATACCATTACTTTTCGCACCACCGATGCCTAGTCTATAATTCCCTGGACATGTTGTTCCCCTTCTTAAATATCGGTATGACATGAGCCTGTCATCTGACACTACATCTTTCTCAAACAAATGATTAAATATGAGTAGTAATGCCACTGTTATATCAGGGTCTTTTAAAATACATGTTATGTGAAAGTAGGGATGCATGTTGTTGCTACAGTTTTTCACTATTTCTGTTACAGAAAAGCCAGTTGTACACATTTACACCAAGGAAAACTACACCCCACGAGAGTCAAACACCCTGTTCTGTTACGCAGAAAAATTTTACCCTTTCGAAATTGACATTACCCTCTTGATCAATGGGAAGTCATTCACTGGGCCGGTCAATTCATCACAATTAATGGTTGAGACGGACTGGACATTTAACATCTTAAAATACATCAGGATTGATCCACAGGATGGAGACACCTACAGCTGCCAAGTAGATCATATGAGTCTCGATAAACCGCTTACTGTTTTATTAGGTATGTTAGATGTTGTCACTATGGACTGCATTTGACAAGAATAAGAATGTGTTTGAAAATGAGCATGTCCACACATTGTGCCTTGTTCATCTAAACAAAAGGCATTCCCTGGTTCATTCACCAGGGCAATGCCTTGACCAATCAGAATCCACCTGCCCAGTTTGAATTTGAACAAAGCTTGGCAGTTAACTGTTCCATGCTGCATTCTCCATGGCAACGCCTCCACCAACCAGAATTCACTTGTCAACCAATCAGCATGCTGTATAAATTGTTGTTATCCCATCCCTGCTTCCTGAGTGCAAAATGGCTGCTGCTTTTGACACTCGCTTCACTTTAAATAATTCACTCTATATTAAACACTCTCAGATCATTCTAAGACACTGTACAATCGTAAATCTTTCTAATTCCGATGATCACCTTGCAATAGCTGCAATGCTGCATCCTCGGCCCATTAAAAGACTCCATTCCCTTTTGTGACGAGATGTGTTCAATGGCAAGTATCCTTCCCGCTTTGAGGGACTACCAAAGAGAGAGAGAGAATTCTGATGATTGGTAAATACTGGCTAAGCAAAGAAAGATTCAATTTGCTGTCTGGATATTTTTTTAAACAGATCAGCCTCCTGCACAGCCACACTCTGGGACCATTGTCTGTGCTGTTGGTGTTATTGCTGGAGTTCTCGGGTTGCTGATAGGTCTGTACCTGGTTACAAAAATACACAATCGGTGAGACCCTCTATTTATTGTGACTGATTCCCACATTCCCTAAATGCTTTGGTTTCTATTGGGATTTCAAAAGTAACTGCTTCAACATGTTTTATAAATTCATTTACAGACAAGGAAAGCCTTGTTCAAGACCATTCTGCAAAGAATAACTTTGTGGTGGAGCTTGGAAATATCACTGATAAAGGTCGGTCTAATTAATTCCACTGATAATCTATTCATTTTAACTGATATGTTACTGTCAGTCAGAAACAACTGTCAAATATACACAGTAAACATGTTCCTCGAGTAGTGGAAGGGAGTGAGATATTTATAGTTTGATCGAGACATATCCTAGGCACAAAACACACATTTAAATGATGGAGATTAACACCATAAGCAGAAAGAGGAAAAGTTCAGATCCATTGCGGAGACATCAACACAACTTATCAATTCCACTGAAAGAGGCCACAAAATAGCCAGGCGTAGGAACTGGATTTATCATAATTTACACTAATGTTGTGGCAGCAATGAAGTGAGCTTTGCTTTGTATCTAACCCCGTGCTCTCCTGTCCTGCGAGTGTTTGATGGGGACAGTGTGGAGGGAGCTTTACTCTGTATCTAACCCCGTGCTGTACCTGTCCTGGGAGTGTTTGATGGGGACAGTGTAGAGGGAGCTTTACTCTGTATCTAACCCCGTGCTGTCCTGTCCTGGGAGTGTTTGATGGGGACAGTGTAGAGGGAGCTTTACTCTGCATCTAACCCCGTGCTGTACCTGTCCTGGGAGTGTTTGATGGGGACAGTGTAGAGGGAGCTTTACTCTGTATCTAACCCCGTGCTGTCCTGTCCTGGGAGTGTTTGATGGGGACAGTGTAGAGGGAACTTTACTCTGTATCTAGCCCCATGCTGTCCTGTCCTGCGAGTGTTTGATGGGGACAGTGTGGAAGGAGCTTTACTCTGTATCTAGTCCTGTGCTGTCCCTGTCCTGGGAGTGTTTGATGGGGACAGTGCAGAGGGAGCTTAACTCTGTATCTAACCCCTTACTGTACCTGTTCTGGGAGTGTTTGATGGTATAGAGGGAGCTTAACTCTGTATCTATCCCCTTACTGTACCTGTCCTGGGAGTGTTTGATGGGGACAGTGCAGAGAGAGCTTTACTTTGTCTCTAACCCCATGCTGTACCTGTCCTGGGAGTGTTTGATGGAGACAGTGTAGAGGGAGCTTTACTCTGTATCTAACCCCGTGCTGTACCTGTCCTGGGAGTGTTTGATGGGGACAGTGCAGAGAGAGCTTTACTTTGTCTCTAACCCTGTGCGGTACCTGTCCTGGGGGTGTTTGATGGAGACGGTGTAGAGGGAGCTTTATTCTGTATCTAACCCCGTGCTGTACCTGTCCTGGGAGTGCTTGATGGGGACAGTGCAGAGAGAGCTTTACTTTGTACCTAATGGGAGTTTTAGGTTCTAACAGGTAACACTATCAACAAACACTGATCATCTTTGAAATGCTTTTACTGCAGTCTTGATATCAAGATATTTGATACAATTAACATATTTTCTCTAGATTAGACATCATTGGGAGAAGAGAGAGGAGCCATCTTCACGAGCAGGATGTTTCTGGATTATTCTGTTTAACAAGATGTAATGTCAAATATTAATCAAAGTTCATCAATTGTTCCTGGTGTGTTGTGAGATTGTAGACAATATAAAGGAACTGTCCAATTCTTGTGTAAATCTACTAAAGATCATCAATAAACTGAATTGTATCATGCTTATGGTGTCTTGGGCAATATCAGATACCTGATGAGATAACTAATGGTGAAAGACAGAGGTGGCACCTTCTCTACCTCTCTACCACCTCATTCAACCTCTCTACTTGTCTTTTTACACTGATTGTCACACAAGGGGATATCTCAACATTAATTAAATAATCTGTTCCTGCTGAAGTTGGACGAGGTAGGAACGTTAGTCAGGATTCAGGAGAGAACTCCCTCCTCTTCCTCCGATGGTGTCATGGCAGCTTTAACATGCACCTGAACATGCTGACATCTCATCCAGCGGACGACAACGCACCCCCTAAATACTGCACTGAAGAGAAACTGTGTTCAGGTCCTGTGGTG
Source organism: Carcharodon carcharias (assembly GCF_017639515.1). Lineage (NCBI taxonomy): Eukaryota > Metazoa > Chordata > Chondrichthyes > Lamniformes > Lamnidae > Carcharodon > Carcharodon carcharias. The sequence goes on along the minus strand of NC_054501.1, from coordinate 5,767,008 downwards.
GAGCTCAGACCCACAACCTTTGCCACTCAGCAGCAACAGGACCAATGGCGAGCCAGGATGACAGTCCAGTAATCGCAGTCTCACACTCAGGTCAGGGGGTTTATCACCGAGCCAGGCTGATAGCCCAGTGGTCGAAGTCTCACACTCAGATCAGGGGGAATTATCACTGAGCCAGGCTGATAGTCCAGTGGTCGCAGTCTCACACTCAGATCAGGACGAGTTATCATTATATCCAAATACCACGACTTAAACAACTAATCTGGGCAGGCAGACTGATTCAGTGCTCAGGATTGCTGCAATGTTAGATTGAGGTGGACAGTAAGGAGCCCGTGACACTATTTGTACTAGAGCTGGGGTGTGGGGGAGGGTGGTGGTGTGGTGGAGCTCGCCCAATTTCCTGGCCAACATTCCTCCCTCAAACTCCACCCAGTTCTTGAATATCGCTGAAAAGGGAGACGTGCTGTCGAAGATTTTCTTCTCACACGCATCAGGACAAACACAAGAATGCTAAGTTTCAAACGATCACAACAATTTATACTGTAGGAAAAAAGCGTGTTGGTTGGTTGGCAAGTTGACTCTGATTGGCCAAGACATTGCCAAGGATAAAGCAACAGGGAACTATCGGCTCCCCAAGCTTCTGAGTAATTCAAAAAAAGGCACAAGGCTTGAACACACTGGTTAGGGTATGAGAGACTATTCAGCCTGCTGTGTCCATCCCAGCTTTCTGCAAGAGCAACTAACCCAGTCCCACACCTGGGCTTTTCCCAGTAGCCCTGCAAACTGTTTCTCTTCAGGTGTTTATTTGTAATTCCCCCTCTGAATGCTTCGCCTGAACCTACCTCCACCACACTCTGAGACAGTGATTCCAGATCCTAACCAATTGTTGCATGTAAAACGTCCCTCTTCATGTCACCATTGGTTCTTTTGTCAATCAGCTTAAATTTCTGTCCTAAGGAGTGTTTGATGGGCACCCTCTACACTGTGCCCATCAAACACTCCCAAGACAGGTACAGCATGGGGTTAGATAGAGAGTAAAGCTCCCTCTACACTGTCCCCATCAAACACTCCCAGGACAGGTACAGCACGGGGTTAGATACAGAGTAAAGCTCCCTCTACACCATCCCCATCAAACACTCCCAGGGCAGGTACAGCACGGGGTTAGATACAGAGTAAAGCTCCCACTGCACTGTCCCCATCAAACACTCCCAGGACAGTTTTCTGTCCCTTTTCATGTCTTGCCTGTTCTGGCACTTTTTTCCAGCTGAACTCAAACCTGCTTATTTCATCTCTATGCTGTTGCTAGGCAACAGCATAGTTTTTTTCTACCTCAAGAGTCATGAAACTTCATTGGAACGCAGATATACAAACAAAACCCCCAGGGCAGAATTTTGCAGGGGGCGGGGCCTGCTTGCCGATGCGTAATATGAGGTGGGATGATGTCAAGCGGAACTCCCGAGGTCACCCCGCCCCATTTAAATTTTCAGGAAGGCGGGGGCACAGCAAAATCAGCTGTGTGCCCACCGACTTGTCAATGACTGAGTGAGGCCATTGACAGGATCGTTTAAACAATTAAAGGACCTGCCTATCCAACCTTAAGGTTGGTCGGCAGGCCAGGAGTCCCGGCACGAACTAGATAAAACATGAAACCTCATCCACTGGCGGATGAGGTTTCATGCAGTGTTCTATAAAGCTTAATAAAGTTTTACAGTAATTTATGAACATGTCCCATCTCATGTGGCATTGACACATGAGGGGGACATGTTAGGGAATTTTTTTTTTGTATTTTTAATCTTTTTAAAAGTGGAAGTGATGTCCCTGAGGCAGTACTTAGCCTCAGGGAGATGTGCGCTCTTTCGTGTGCATGCGCGAAATAGCGCACTCTCGCTTTTGCAGAATCCCACCCCCCCCCCACCTGCCCACACAGGGAGCGCATAGTGCTTCCCACTGGATGTCACGCTGGGTGGGCCTTAATTGGCCTGCCCACGTAAAATGGCAGTGGGGCCTGCTTCTCTGACAGGGATTGGCTCCCCAGCTGCCGGAGGTTGGGTCGGGCCCGCCTGCCTGATAAGCAGAAAATTCTGCCTCCAGAGTTGCAAGTATCAGTTTAAAGTGAAACTAAAACTTTAGTTCCCTTAACGCACAAATACAGAAATAGATACTAAACTTATACTTTAAGCTAAAATTTAAACTTAAAGCTACAGCGTATTCCTAACACCCACAAATACAAATATAACTTACTTAAAACTACCCCTAGTTCCTAACAAGCTGCTCTCTCCACCTGTCCTGCTACTTTAATGACTTTTGCACATATACACCCAGGTTGCTTAATTCCAATATAATGAACGAGACTCCTCCATGCTAAATAGTTACATCCAGCTCTCTCTGCTCCTGCACACCCTTTAGAGTTATACCCTTTATTTTATATCATCTCTCCATGTTCTTCCTACCAAAATGAATCACCTCACACTTCTCTGCATTGAACTTCATCTGTCACCTATCTGCTCACTTCACCAGCTTGCCTGACAAAATGTTATTTTGAATTTCTACACTGTCCTCCTCACAGTTACAATGCTTCCAAGTTTTGTATCGTTCACAAACTTTGAAATTGTCCCCTGCACACCAAGATCTCGATCATTAATATACATTAGGAAAAGCAAGGGTCCCAATACCGACCCCTGGGGAACTCCACTCCAAACCTTCCTCCAGCCCAAAAAATAATGCACTGTTTCCTATTACCCAGCCAATTTTGTATCCACTTTGCTTCTGCCCCTTTTATTCCATGGGCTATAACTTTTCTCACAAGTCTGTTGTGCGGCACTGTATCAAATGCTTTTTAGAAGTCCATGTACACCACATCAACGGCATTACCCTCATCAACCCTCTCTGTTACCTCTTAAAAAGACTCCAGAAAGCTAGTTAAACATGATTTCCCCTTAAGAAATCCATGCAGGCTCTTCCTAATCAACACACATTTTTCCATTGATTATTAATTCTATCCCGAATAACTGTTTTGAGAAGTTTCCCCACCACTGAAGTTAAACTGACTATTCTGTAACTGCTGAGTTTATCCTTGCCACCATTTTTGAACAAGGGTGTAAAGTTTGCAATTCTCCAGTCCTCTATCACCTCCTCTGAGTCTAGAGAAGACTGAAAGATTATGGCCAGTACCCCTGCAATTTCCACTCTTACTTTCTTCAATATCCTTGGGTGCATCTGATCTGGTTCCAGTGCCTTATCAACTTTAAATACTGACAGCTTATCCAATACCTTCTCCTTATCAATTTTAAACGCTTCTCATGACTGAGTTTCCTCCTCTGTCACCATGGCCTGGGCAACATCTGCCTCGTAAGTAAAGGCAGATGCAAAATATTCATTTAACATCTCAGCCATGCCCCCTGCCTCCATGTTAAACTCCCCTTTTTTCCCATAATCATCCTTACTCATCCCTTTACCACCCTTTTACTATTTTCATGTCTATAGGAGGCTTTGCGATTTCCCTTTATTTTGGCTGCCAGTCTTTTCTCATAATCCCTCTTTGCTTCTCTTATCTGCTTATCATCTCTCCTCTGAACCTTCTGCATTCAGCTTGGTTCTCAAGTGTATTTTCTACCTGACACCTGTCCTATGCACACTTTTTCTTCTTTATCTTAATTTCTATCTCCTTTTTTCATTCAGGGAGCTCCGGATTTGTTTGCCCTACCTTTCCCTTTTGAGGGAATATAGCTTGACCGTGCCTGAACCATTTCTTCTTTGAAGGTAGCCCATTGTTCAGCTACAATTTTTGCTGCCAAACATTGGTGCCAGCCCAGCTCCATTCTTAGACCATAAGACCTAGGAACAGAAGTAGGTCATCAGCCCATCGAATCTGCTCCTTGCTCCAGTGAAGTTGGCTTCCCCCCAGGTTAATTATTCTTACTCTGGATTGCCCATTGTCCTTTTCTACCATCATTCTAAACCTTATGATACAATGATCACTGTCCCCTATATGTTCCCCCACTGACACTTGATCTACTTGGCTTCTTTCCAGGAACCAGGTCTAGCAGTGCCTTCTTTCTTGTTGGACTGGATGATACTGCTGTAGAAAATTCTCCTGAACACACTCTAGGAACTCTTGCCCCTCTCCGCCCTTTATACCACCAATATCTCAGTCTACATTTGGGTAATTAAAGTCCCCCATTACAACTACTCTATGATATTTGCATCTTTCCGTAATTTCCCTGCAGGTTTATTCCTCTGCATCCTTCCCACAAGTTGGTGGCCTACAGACTACACCGAGCAATATATTTGCACCCTTTTTGTTCCTTAGCTCTAGCCAAATTGACTCTGTCCTTGAACCCTCTGGGACATCCTCTTTCTCCAGCACTGCAACGCTCTTCTTAGCCAATACCACCACCCCTCTTCCTTTCCTTCCTGCCCTATCTTTCCTGAACATCTTGTACCCAGGAATATTTAATACCTAGTCCTGTGCTTCCTTGAGCCAGATCTGTTACCACCACAGCATCTTAATTCCACATGGCAATCTGCGCCTTTAAATCGCCATCTTATTTACTATACTCCACGCATTCACATACAAGCAGCATAACCCTGATTTTAGGTTTCATTACTTTCTCCCTTACTGTCTATTAACTTACTATCCTCTGTTTTAGTGCTATCTGCCTCTCCCAGTATTTTGTGCACCTTGGTATTACTCGCTAATATTCCCTCCTGGTTCCTGCAGGGTTAGTTTAAAGCACCCCCGACACAGCACTAGCAAGCAATTCAGTCCTGGCTGTATCCAGGTGCAACCTATCTGGCTTGTACAGGTGCCATCTCCCCCAGAGCCAGTCCCAGTGTTCCAGGAATCTAAAGCACTCTCTCCTGCACCATCCTTCCAGCCACACATTCAAATGCCTTATCCTCCTATTTCTGTACTCACTTGCATGTGGTACAAGGATTAATCTGGAGATTACCACTTTTGAGGCCCTGCTTGCTAATTTTATACCTAGCTCCCTAAATTCTGGTTGCAGGACCACATCCCTTTCCTACCTAAGTCATTGGCACTGACATGGACCATGGCCTCTGGCTGATCATCCTTCCCCAAAAGAATGCCCTGCAGCCGCTCTATGGCATCTTTGACCGTGGTATCAGGGAGGCAGCATACTATCCTGGAGTCATGTCTACGGCTGCAGAAATGCCTGCCTCTTCTCTTAACTAACAAACCCCCATCACTGATGCTCTTCCTTTCTTCTTCCTCCCCTCCTATACAGTGGTGCCACAAACTTGACTCTGACTGCACTCTTCTGAGGAACAAACACCCTCACAAGTATCCAAAATGGGAAACTGATTAGTGAGCAGGACCCCAGGGGACTTCTGCACTACCTTCCTGGTTCTACTGGGCAGCCAGGCGGTCACCCATTCCTTTTCTGCCTCCATGCTCCTAACTTGCAATGTGACCACCTCTCTGAACATGCTATTGGCATAGCTGTCAGCCTCGGGGATGTGCCACACGGACTCCAGCAGCCATGCGAGTTCTGAAACCCAGAGCTCAAGTTTCTGCAGCTGAGAGAATTTCCTGAACATGTGGTCGTCCAGGTCACCTGGGACAGTTACTGGAGGGGAAGATCGAGGGAAGTTGTACTATAAAGAAAATATCATTTTTTCCAATATTGCTGTGGGATACTGTGAAGCAGGTTTGTGGGGACTGTGTGTATGTTGTGTGTGTGACTAAGTTAATTAGGCTGAAGACAGTCAGACTGCAAGGTTTAAATCATCAAAAGGGATGGTGTAAAAGCAGGCATTTTGAAGTGGAAATGAACGCGCTAAGATGGGATACAAGTAGATACAACCTGAATAGGAATTTGCATTAGGAGATAAATAAGGAGTGAATTGGCATTTGAATTTCAAAGAGAGAAATGGAAGTTTTACAACTGGCAAAGATCATAAATAAAGAAAGAAAAGTTATTAAGTTTATTTTTCCAAAAACTGGTGGCCATAAAGACAACATGAAAGATTTTAGATTCTGGGAAAGATAACTTTCAAAGGAAAGTTAAAAACAATAGGTTTAGAGATGAAAGGGGGAAAAATGTCTATAAGGAAAGATTGAAAGCTGTATGAGGGGTGTGTGGCCATGTGATCTTGAAGAGTGCTGTGCGAGCACAGTTTTGTGAAGGAAGCAGCTTATAGCCCAGAGAAGTGTCTGGTTGTTCCAGAAAGCAAGGTTTTGTTACAAGCCTTGGTTTTCCATTATTAAGTGAGAGGGAGAGAGAAGCTTGTGAAATATTTCCCTTATAGCAGCAGTTGTTGACATGCAGTAACATTACTGGATGTTTTTATAGATTACGAATCTATAGGGACTGTTGCCTGGAAAAAGGTGTTTATTTGTGAGTCTAGCTAAGCAGGAATCTTTTGGGAAATATTATAAGACTAAATTTAACTGTGTAACTAAACTGGTGTGTTTACGGTTTCTTTTTTTTTTGTTAATAAATGCTTTGCTTTAATAATTAAAATCTCCAAATATGGTAGTGGAATCTTTATTTTTGATTTTGATACATTCTTGTAATAAAATACAAACTACAAATCTTGTGATAGTTTGGCCAAGTTTCCCTTTGGGATTTGGTTACTCCAGCATTTACCACCTGTCATATCATAACAAAATTGGGGACTCTTTGCGGGATTTTAAGAATTCCTTGATTGGCTTGGAGTTGGTGAATCTGAAGGCTACAAGGGCAGGAAGAACATTGAACTCATGAGTTGGTGTTGAGGGATTTTGAAGTGGTTAGACTGTGAACATGGCTTTAGCAATTGCTAAGACTTTTCTGAGTGGAAGATGTAACCTTGACTGGTTTACAAAAGATAACCAAGGCTCAGTAACAGAATTGGTGGATAAATTGCAGTTAGAATTAACTGCAGGGGCGAGGAAAGCATACATAATTGAAGTAATAGCACAGCTTGAAATTGGAAGGGATACCTGAAACTAGTGAGCCACAACTGGAGATAGTGAGACTTCAGTTACAAATGAAGAAGCTTGAATTTAACAAGCAACGGAACTGAAAAGAATTGAATTAGAGGCAAAAGGAGAAGAAAAGGAAAAAGAAAGAGCATTTCAAAGGGAGCAAGCAGAAAGGCAGGAGGGAGAAAGGAAACAGGAAAGGGAATTGGAAATGGAAAAGTTAGCAATGAAGGAAAGAGAAAAGTAGAGAGAAAGAGAAAACCAGCTTAAAAGGCTAGGCTTTAAATAAGAGACCTCAGATGCTGAGGAAGGCTCTGACGGTGAAATGACCACCTTCAGAACCTAGTGGGGAGATGTTTAAATTTGTGCAGGCTCTTCTGAAGTTTGAGGAAAGGGACGTAGAAATATTCTTTATTTAATTTGAGAAGATAGCTAAGCAAATGAAATGGCCACAAGAAACCTGGACATTGCTTTTAAAAAAGTAGGTTGGTAAGTAGAGCTCATGAGGTATATGCATCGCTGTCAGAAGAAGTTTCTGTGGATTATGATTCAGTAAAAAATACTATTCTGAGTGCATATGAGTTGGTTCCTGGGGTGTACAGGCAGAAGTTTTGGAATGTGAGGAAACAGCCTGGACAGACCTATACTGAGTTTGAGAGAGTGAAACAAAGTAATTTTGACCATTGGGTATGGGCATTAAAGGTAGAGACAACATATGCAGCTCTTAGAGAAGTAATTATTTTGGAAGGAATTAAAGATCCACTTCCTTCGGTAGGTAGTCTGAACTCGTGTGGAGGAACAAAGGGTTAAAGCGGCTTGGCAAGCAGCAGAGATAGCTGATGATTATGAGTTGGTCCATAGAATTAAACCTTTTTTTCGTCACACTTTTAAATCAGAGAAGGATAGAAAGTGGGAAGGTGAAAGGAAGGCAGGTAATCAGGGAAGAGAAGGGACAGCTGGAAATTCTCAGGAAATTTCTCCTCAGGCCAGGAAGGAAGGTGCTGAGGGTAGAAGTGACACTCAAAGACTTAAATGTTTCCATTGTAATAAGGCTGGGCACACAAAGTCAACCTTTTGGAGGTTACAGGGAAAATCTATTGCAGTAGTTGGAACTCAGAAAAGTTCTTGAAATAAGAGTACTGTGGACTCTGAGATCCAGAGGCAAAAAAAAGTGGTTTGCATACAGGTGGAGCAGGAAGATTCAGTGATAGCTAAAGAAGTAGGAATATGTTCACAGCTTACCCAAGGGAGTTCTGAAGGGCAGGCTACAGAAATGTTTAAAGATTTTATATGTGAAGGGAAAGTCTATCCATGTGTACAGGGTGGAGCAGGCAAAGGTATCAAAATTTTAAGGGACACAAGGGCTAGTCAGTCCTTAATGTTATGGGATAGTGCTATTTGTTGTCCAGAGAGTGTATTGCAGGAAAGAGCGTAAACAAGTGGAATTCATGGAGATACTAAACATATTCCATTGTCTAAGGTAAATTTAAAAAGTAGGTTGAAAATAGGTGAGGTGATTGTTGGGGTAGTGGAAAAACCCACTGCAGAGGTTTAATTTATCCTAGGAAATGATATAGCTGGATCACAGATGTTGGTAATGTCTACTTGAGCAGCCTGTGATACAATCAACAGAGATGTTGCAGAAAGAGCATCCTGGATTGTTTCCAAATTGTGTACTGATGAGGTCACAAACACACAGGTTGAAACAGGAAGAGGAAGAATCTAAAAGACAGGGGAAGGATGCTGACGACCAGTTAGCTGGATCTGTCTTTGAAAAGATTGTTCAGGAAGAGAAGGTTGGAGAGAGTGAGGCCAAACTGTTTAGCTCAGTGAAATTAGTAGAGTTACAGCAGGAAAATCCAAATAAAGTAGTTATACCAGACAGCTTATTCTGAAACAGAGGCAGAATATATTCCAGAGTGTTATTACCTTAAAAATATTATGTTAATGAGGAAATGGAGGCATCCTCATGTTCAGGAAGATGAAAAGTGGGCAGTACTACATCAAATTGTAATACTATGTGGACACAGAAATGTGATATTAAGATTGGCTCATGACATTCCAATAGTTGGACATTTAGGAATTAGGAAAACTCAGGCTAAAATACAAAAACATTTCTATTGGCCTAGACTGCATAAAGATGTAGTCAAATTCTGTTGAACATGTCATACATGTCAGGTGACAGGGAAGCCTCAAGCACTAATTAAACCTGCATCTTTAATTCCAATTCCAGCATTTGAGGAACCATTTACCAGGGTCCACATTGATTGTGTAGGACCCCTCCCTAAGACCAAAAGTGGAAATCAGTACTTGCTGACAATCATGGATGTGTCCACTAGATTTCTGGAAGCAATATCTTTACGAAATATTATAGCAAAGAGGATTGTAGAGGAGTTGACCAAATTCTTTACAAGATATGGGTTTGAAGTTCATGTCACAGCTGTTTAAGGAAGTAATGAACAGCCTGGGAATAAAGCAATTTAAGTCCTCAGCTTATCACCCTGAATCACAAGGTGCTTTAGAGAGATAGCATCAAACTTCAAAAACTAAGATGAGGGAATATAGTCAAGACTACCCACAGGGCTGGGTTTGTGGGATTCCATTCTTGTTATTTGCTATTAGGGATGCCCCTAATGAATCAACAGGGTTTAGTCCTTTTGAATTAGTCTATGGTCATGAGGTAAGGAGTTAAGTTGATTCAGGAGAAACTAATGGGCCAACGTTCGGAAACTAGTCTCCTGGAGTATGTGACAAAATTTAGAGAAAGATTGAAAAAAGCATGTGAGGTAGCCAACGAACATTTAAAGATATCACAGCAAGTGATGTAGACAATTTCAGAAAAGAGGGCATAAGCTCGTAGTTTTGTTGCTGGAGAGAAGGTGTTAGTCTTGTTGCCAGTGTCAGGCAAGCCATTAAAGGCAAGGAATAGTGGGCATTACTGGATTGAAAAGAGACTGAGTGAAGTCAACTATTTAGTTAATACCCCAGATAGAATAAAGAACCAGAGGGTATGTTGTGGAATAGAGCTTTAGTCAGCTAAAATGTCTAATGGGTTAAATGGTCTAAAAGTGATTATATTGCAGTAAGGAATAATGTAAACTAATCGAGCAGTGTAAACTAAACAAGCAGTGTAAACTAAACACGAGGAGTGTCTTTGAAAAGTTTGTGGTTACAACCGCATCCTGTTATGTGCTAGACAAAACAATGGTTTCCTGATTAAATCTGCTGATATGGTAATTTATGTAATCTTTATCTACATAGTTGTAATTAAACTGTCCCCTGTCTTATTGTGAAATGTACCATCTGCCTGTAATTGTACTACTTCATTCACCCTTTGAACATGCTAACCATGACATAACTGTGATTTCTTGATGTACGGACATTATATGGTATGAATTTCCTGTTATGAGCGGTATAAACGATGCTGCATTCTCTGTTCAGGGTAGTAGACTGACTAGGAACCACGTGTGGTGTCCTGAGCAGCCTACTTCCAAGCATGCTTGAATACATATAGTTTTGCTTCTAACAAGTCAGTGTTCTCGTATTTGTGTTGCGATTCGACAGTACTTTCTTGGATGTTCCATCGAGATGGCAAGCGTAACTGCCTAAGCGAGACCGAACGTTAGTGCCCTGGCAACAGACAACTCAACCAGTATATAAATAAGGTAAGATTTTACTTACCAGAGTCTGTTCGCTGCCGGTACACATGCAGGTGCTCGACATGAGCAGTACACCTCTGCCATAGCCTGACTGTTAGAGAGCAAAGAAAAAGGTGGGATCTGATCCTGTGAAAAAAAAGGTGGGATCTGATCCCATGGCTACCTACCTAGGGTTCGAGTCCCTAGGATTGTGACGGACAGGGTCCGCAATACGGACAGGGTACTTAGTAAGCAAGAGAGGTAAGCTGATAGGTAAAGGTTGAGTGCGCTAAGAAGTGATCCACTGCCTGTGTGTGAATGTGTTTGAAGGTACAAAGGAAAGATAGAGAAAGCCGGGCATCTCACGGTAACTAAGGAAACAGGTACAGCGTAGGAATCAGTATGGATCTGCTGCTTGTTTGTGAATGTGTTTGAAGGTATAAGAGAAAGAGAGAGAACGCCGGGCTTCTCAAATGAACTAAGGAAACAGGTACAGCGTAGGAATCAGTATGGGAGCAGCTGCAGCTAAAAGGGATAGTCCCGTCCCCACTAAGGGAACACCGGCAAATTATATGCATCAGAATTATGGCCTGCCCAGTTGTACATTTCTAAAAAAAAATGGAATTGGATCACCTGAGATGACCCCAAGAAGCAATTCCCATTGGAAGGCAGTTGGGATCTCGATAAATTAGTGCACTTAAGAGGAGCTCTAGAATCAAAAAGAGGCAAGGTAAAACAACCCCAGTGGGATGCCTATTATAATTGGTATTTAGAAGATTTAAGGAAAAGATGGAAATTTTGCGAAAATGCCACCAGCCCACTAAAAACGATATTGAGGTGCTGATGGACACCTATTTAGGAACAAACAAATGGAAACAGGTTAAGGACAAAAGTGAATGGCCGTAGGACCTATCCCAGGGGCCGAGCTCACTAGCCTCTGGGATCGAATCTTAATAGCCATAAGGGACTGTTACCTCCAAGTTGTAGACTGGTTTAGAATTAATGCTACACAGCAGAAACCAGGCGAAGACATGGGTGATTGTGCTAAACGAGTACGAAAAGTGTTTTCAGAATGTTCAGGTCTAAAGGAGGGTGAAGGAGGACCTGCAATGGTTAATGTTATTGTAAACGATTTGCAACCCAGTATGAAGAATATGTTTTGTACAACTTGTATTGGACGGGAAGCCAAACCCCTGGTTGAGGTAAAGAGTGTGTTGCAACATTGCCAACGCCAGAATCAGCATCAGCAGCAGAAACCCTTTAAAAAGACGAACGAGATGCTTATGTACACAGGTCTGGTTGAACCTGCTCCGCATAGTGGGCATCAGCAAAGAGGCAGAGGGAGGTATAGAGTAAGGCAGAACAGAGATAATCCCAATTGTTACAAATGCGGACAACAAGGACATTGGGCTCGTAATTGCCCTCAGTCCCGAGCACCTCCCCTCCCTCCCCCTGGGCCATCAGGGATGGCACTATGAGTTACATTGTACGGCATATTATGATAAGGAAGGCCATGACCAGAACTATGCACTATTGGCAGCTCTGCAAGTGGGATCATTCTTTCTTTTGGAAACAGGAAACATTTATATGGGCCATGAAGGAATAGCCTTGCAAATTGAATTATCACGCGACTGCTTATTGATGTTGGCATGCTTGGCCGATGTCAACGCACATCATTTCACGCTCAGTCAGGTCGAGGGCGCACCCACCGATCTAAAAACTCTGCCCTTGGGTTCTGGAAAAGTCCCAAAGGATTGGAAAACTGCCATTGTAACTCCCTTATTCAAAAAGGGAGGGAGACAAAAATCAGGTACTTATAGGCAAGTTAGCTTAACATCCGTCATTGGGAAAATGTTACAGTCTATTATAAAGGATGGAGTAGTAGAGCATTTAGAAATGCATAATGTAATCAAGCAGGGTCAGCTTGGCTTCATGAAGGGGAAATCATGCCTGACAAATTTATTAGAATTCTTTGAGGAGGTAACAAGCAGGACAGATAAAGGAGAACAGTAGATATTATTTGGATTTCTAAAAGGTGTTCAATAAGGTACCGCACATAAGGCTACTTAATAAGATAAGAGCCCATGGTGCTGGATAGAGGATTGGCTAATTAATAGAAGACAGAGAGTTGGGATAAGGGGGACATTTTCAGAATGGCAACCTGTAACTAGTGGGGTGCCACAGGGATCAGTGCTGGGGCCATAATTAGTTACAATATATATTAATGACTTGGATGAGGGAAATGAATGTACCATTGCCACGTTTACGAATGACACAAAAATAGGCGGAAAGGCAAGTGGTGACGATGACTCAAAGATTCTACAGAGGAATATAGACAGGTTTAAGTGAGTGGGCAAAAACTTGGTAAATGGAATATAATGTGAGAAAATATGAGGTTATGCACTTTGGCAGGAAGAACAGAGAAGCTGAATATTGTTTAAATGGAGAAAGACTACAGAAAGCTGCAGCACAGAGGGATTTGGGGGTGCTTGTGAATGAATCACACAAAGCTAGCATACAAGTTCAGCAGGTAATAGGCAAGGCAATCGCTTTGCAGAACACCTGAGGTCTGTCCGCAAGAAAGACCCAAACCTCCCTGTCGCTTGCCATTTTAACACTCCACCCTGCTCTCTTGCCCACATGTCTGTCCTTGGCTTGCTGCATTGTTCCAGTGAAGCCCAACGCAAACTGGAGGAACAGCACCTCATCTTCCGACTAGGCACTTTACAGCCTTCTGGACTGAATATTGAATTCAACAACTTTAGATCTTGAACTCCCTCCTCCATCCCCAATCCCTTTCCTCCTTCCTTTTGTTTTTTCCAATAATTTATATAGATTTTTCTTTTCCCACCTATTTCCATTATTTTTAAATCTATACCTTTTATGCCCTGTTAGTCTTTCCACCCCACCCCCACTAGAGCTGTACCTTGTGTGTCCTGCCATCCATTCTTAATTAGCACATTTGTTTAGATAATATCACCACCTTCAACACCTCATTGTTCTTTTGTCTGTGACTTCTTTTGATTATCTGCTCCTATCACTGCTTGCTTGTCCCTACAACCACACCCCCCACACCCCCCCCCCCCACTTCTCTCACCCCACCCCCCCACCTTAAACCAGCTTATATTTCACCCCTCTCCTAATATTACTCAGTTCTGTTGAAGGGTCATGAGGACTCGAAACGTCAACTTTTTTCTTCTCCGCCGATGCTGCCAGACCTGCTGAGTTTTTCCAGGTAATTCTGTTTTTGTTAAGGCAAATGGAATGTTGGCCTTTATTTCAATGGGAATGGAGTATGAAAATAGGGAAGACTTGCTAAAACTATACAAGGCATTAGTTAGACCACACCTAGAATACTGTGAACAGTTTTGGTCCCCTTAGCTAAGGAAAGATATACTGGCATTGGAGGCAGTCCAAAGGAGGTTCACTAGGTTGATCCCGAATATGGAGGGATTTTCATATGAGGAGAGGTTGGGCCTGTACTCAATAGAAGGATAAGAGGCGTCCTTATTGAAACATGTAAGATTCTTAGGAGGCTTGACAGGGTAGATGCTGAGAGGTTGTTTCCCCTTGTGGGAGAGTCTAGGACCAGAGGGCATAATCTCAGAGTAAGAGGTCGCCCATTTAACACAGAGATGAGGAGGAATTTCTACTCTCAGAGGGTAGTGAATCTGTGGAATTCTTTACCGTAGAGGGCTGGAGAGGCTGGGTCATTAGGTATGTTCAAGGCTGAGGCAGACAAATTTTTAATCAGTAAGAGGATCAAGGGTTATGGGGAAAAGGCAGGAAAGTGGAGTTGAGGATTATTTGATCAGCCATGATCTCAATGAATGGCAAAGCAGACTTGATGGGCCAAATGGCCTATTTCTGCTCCAGAATCTAATGGTCTTACATACAGAGTAAGGCTCCCTCTACACTGTCCCCATCAAACACACCCAGGGCAGGTACAGCATGGGGTTAGATACAAAGTAAAGCTCCCTCTACAGTGTCCCCATCAAACACTCCCACGACTGGTACAGCACGGGGTTAGATACAGAGTAAAGCTCCCTCTACACTGTCCCCATCAAACATACCCAGGGCAGGTACAGCACAGGGTTAGATATAGAGTAAATCTCTATCATATATATAATGACAGTGCACCACAGCAACAGACAGGCCATGAATCCAGGATCATTGCAAGTGTCAGATCGTCTCCTAGTTAGAAGGTTGTCATTTTGAGGGCTCCTTCAGGAATTGACCACATCATCTCAGCTCAATCGCCAGCATGGTATTGACAGAGTTTTGCATAATTGAAGGGTGAGATATTAAACTGGCACCCATACTGCCTCTTCAGGTGGTTGTTCAAAGTATTTATTCAGAGCATGGGTTCCGGAGGCGATAGATTGTAGGGCTTCCATACTCTTTATAGGTTGCAGGATGCAGGTAATTGATGCACTGATTGTGATCTTCCTTAACATTCTAGATTCTGGAACAGTCCTAGTGGATTGGAAGGTAACAAATGTAACACTGCTATTCAAGAAAGGAGGAAGAGAGAATACAGGGAACTACAGACATTCATTTTCTTTTCCCTTTACTCCTCTTACATCCCTCTCTCCAGTTATCATGCCGCCTTTCTTTTCTCCCATCTCGGGCACTAGGCCCTTCCAAGTACCAATTCCATCACCCAGGTTAGAAGTGGAGATGTTTGCTGATGATTGCACAATGTGCAGCAATATTCACGACTCCTCAGATACTGAAGCAGTCCATGTCCAAATGCAGCATCCAGGCTTGATCTGACAAGTGGCAAGTTACATTCATGTAACACAAGTGCCAGGCAATGACCATCTCCAACAAGGGAGAATCTAACCATCGCCCCTTGATGTTCAATGGCATTACCATCACTGAATACCCCACAATCGACATCCTGGGGGTTACCATTGACCATGAGCTGAAATGGGCTAGCCATATAAATACTGTGGCTGCAAGAGCAGGGAAGGGGCTGGGAATCCTGCGGCGAGTAACTCACCTTCTGACTCCCCAAAACCTGTCCACCATTTACAAGGCACAAGTCAGGAGTGTGATGAAATACTCTCCACTTGCCTGGATGAGGGTAGCTCCAACAACACTCAAGAAGCTCGACACTATCCAGAACAAAGCAGACCCGCTTGATTGGGACCCCATCCACAAACATTCCCTCCCTCTACCATCAATGCACAGTAGTAGCAGTGTGTACCATCTATAAGATGCACTGCAGGAATTCACCAAGACTCCTTAGACAGCGCCTTCCAAATACGTGCCTTCTGCCACATAGAAGGACAATGGCAGCAGGTGGATAGGAACACCACCACCTGGGAGCTTTCCTCCAAGCCACACACCATCCTGACTTGGAAATATATCGGCTGTTCCTTTACTGTTGCTGGGTCAAAATCCTGGAACTCCCTCCCTAACAGCACTGTGGATGTACCTACACCACACAGGCTGCAGTGGTTCAAGAAGGCGGCTCATCACCACCTTCTCAAGGGCAATTAGGAAAGAGCAATAATGGCTGGCCTAGCCAGCAATGCCCACATCCCATGAATGAATGAAAAAAAGAGTGCCTTTGAACAAAGGCCCCACTGGGAGTCAGCAAGTGTTTGCTTGTCATACTCCCGACATGGCGAGCCCCCTTCCTGTTGCTGGGTTAATGCCAGCAATGGTGAGATGAGGCTATTAAGTGGACATCGATTAATCAGGCTGGAGGCAGAAAAGTGGCGGGGACCGCACCTCCCACTTGATGCCCCTCCCAGCCCCAACCAAGCTCACCACGTGGAACGGCACAAGATTCTGCCCAATGTTTCATGTCGATGTCCTTTTATCACAACTGCTCTGCCAAGTATATCCCACATGTTCTGTTTTCATAACCAGTATTATTATTTCAGTTTAGCTGCGCTGGAATAATAGACAAGCTTTGCTGGTTTCACGGGAGGTTTTTGAAGCCAAATGGTTTTACAAGTTGTGGAAAGTCCCTGTGAAAATTAGAACAGCATATCACTTATGAGGTTTCATGCAGGGTTTTAAAAATTTTAATAAAGCTATTCTGTAAATTATGAACATGTCCCATCTCATGTGACATTGTCACATGAGGGGGACATGTTAGGGAATTTTATTTTTCTATTTTTAATATTTTTCAAAGTGGAAGCGATCTCCCTGAGGCTGCACTTAGCCTCAGGGAGATGTGCGTTCTTTCATGCGCATGTGCGAAAGAGTGCACTCTCGCTTTTAGGGAATCCCCCCGCCTGCACAGGAAGTGCATAGCGCTTCCCGCTGGACGTCATGCTGGGTGGAACTTAATTGGCCCGCCCACATAAAATGGCATTGTGGCCCGCTTCGCTGGCAGGGATCGGCTCCCCGCCTGCCGGAGATTGAGTCGGGCCCACCCGTCGGAAAGGCAGAAAATTCTGCCCTATGTTTCTAGACCAGATACAGCATAGATGCAGGGTAGAGACCTGACCTCACCTTCCCAATATTTTCCTTCACCAAACGCTTCATCCCTGTGACCTCTAAGCCAGTTAATGGCCAACAATAGCAATTAAAGCACTGACTCTGAACCAGAGCCATAAGGTACAATTCTCAGCCAACCTCAAATTAATTTTCTACAGGAATGGTGCATTCACTGCCAAAGAGCACAGAATTAGAATCAGTCACAACTGCATGTAGAACTCACGATAGCATAAACAAAAGAAAGCTGGATAAACTTATGAGGGAGAAATGAAGGAATAAGGATAAGTTGATAGGATGAGATGGAGAAGTGTGGGAGGAGACTTATTTGGAGCACAACCTCCAGTATAGACCAACTGACCTGAATGTGTCATAAGTTCAATGTATTTTACAGCACAAAATCAGATAGGTCTTTAGCTGCAGTTGTCTGCACAATCCCACCTCCCAGTCATTTCCCCATATCCCTCATATTCTTCCCTTTTGAATTCACTATCCAATTTCCAGTTTAAATGATATTCCAGTCACTGGCCAAAGTAGCTCCCCAACACCCGCTCCCCAGTCCCCATGGTAAAGCATTCCTTGTCCTAAATACCCTCTGTGTGACACCACGTCTTCTAACATTCCTGTTTGTCCCTCCAGTGAACAGCCTCAATCTGTGCCTCCTTGTTACTGGTTCCTCAACCAGTGGGAACAGTCTTTTACTGTGGACTGTCTCCCAATCTTACAGAATTTGGAAAACCCTCTGTGAGATCCCCCTCAACTGATTTATAGAACTCATGCAGTTTTGACAGGACAGCTTTCTGGCCGGTGTTATTTTATTGATGATATTCTGGCCAGTGCTCCTCATGTGTCCCTGTTGAATTTCCTGCCTACCCAGTCTTGCTCCTATCTGAACCTTCATGGTCTTAACCTGAAGTTGCATTCTGTGATATGCCATGAATAAAAAGAAAAGTATTTCTTCTACAGTGCCTTTCACTATCTCAGGACATACCAAAGTACGGAAAGTGTTCAACATGTTCCAGACTCTCCTTCAACATATATGGGAGGTGGAATATTTGGCTGACCAGGTGACAAGGAGCACCAATGCCGGATCAGCTGTGTCAGCTCTACAAACTACGGCAGCGAGTGTTTAACAATAAAGACCTCCAAAAGTCAACAAAAGTCCTAGTGCAAAGAGTTGTCATCACCACACCCCTGCACTGCAGAGACATCTGGACAGTTTCCCCCGCCACGTCCTGTTTTCTCAATTCTCAAGTGGCAGCATTCCAGGTGAGAACAAGGAAAACACTTCAAAGTCACTCTGAAGCTCTCCTTGAAGCACAGCAGCGTCAATGACCAGGGGGAACTTGCTACCAATCGTTCAGAATGGTGGCAACTTGATCATCAAGCTGCATCACGCCTTGAGTCACAACGTCTTAGGCAGAGCGGCGGCAGGGAAGGAAAGAAAAGGAAGCAGGTCCTGCACTCTGGATCCCAATACCCCCTGAGATGTCCTGCCCCATGTGCCCAAAGATCTGTGGGTCCAGAATCGACCTGTTCAGTCATATGACTGGCAGATACTTGCCACCATCCACAAATCGAGGGGCAGTTGATGACGACATACCAAAGCATTTCGCATCCAACAACATACTTTCGGAGTGTGGTTACTGTGGTAATGTAGGAAACATGGCAGTCGATTAGCACACAGGGAACTCCCCACACACAGCTATGCAATAAAGGACCAGGTCATCTGTTTAAGGTGTCGGCTGAGGGTTAAATATTGTCCAGGCCGATATCAATGCTCTTTTCTGATCACCCAATGAAGAGAAGAAAATATCTTTAAAAAATATGAAGTCTAATTTTGACAAAACTTAACATACAAAGTAATAGGTTGTGTTTGGTAAAAGTTATGTGCTGTTGATTTTAATCCAAGGTTGCACCTATTCCTGACTGATTCCACAAAATTATCCTACTGACAGTGAGGAATGTCATAGCTTTTCTCAGAATGCTGGTGATTGCTACAGTGTATATAACCTCATGCAGTCTTTGACAATGCAAAATGGCTTCAAGCCAGCTGTCAAGAGTGTGCATTGATCTCTGTAGGGGACTGATCATTTGAATATGATTAAAGAACCTTGTCACAGTTCGTCAGATCACTGAAGTTCATTGTTTGCCGTGTTTGAGATGGTAGATGGCATTAAAGCTTGGCTGGAGTTCAAACACCTAAACACTGGATGAAGAAGAGCTGGTGGGTTTATCTCCAGTGAATGGCGATCACCTCTCTGAGAGGTGATGGAGAGAAAGGGGGAAACTTTGCAGTGCTCAATCAAGAAATGTCACCCGATAAAACAGGACTGGATAACTTATCTTTG
Source organism: Carcharodon carcharias (assembly GCF_017639515.1). Classification (NCBI taxonomy): domain Eukaryota; kingdom Metazoa; phylum Chordata; class Chondrichthyes; order Lamniformes; family Lamnidae; genus Carcharodon; species Carcharodon carcharias. Next base: position 5,747,635 of record NC_054501.1, on the reverse strand, counting down.
CCAGAACAGAAATAATCATTAATCTTTTGTGACATACAAACAAGGAGCAAGAGTAGGCCATTCAGCCCCTCGAGCCTGCTCTGCCATTTAATAAGATCTGGTAGTAATCTGAAATCTGCATCCCACCTACTGCTGATACCCTATCACACCCTTGCTTACCAAGAATCTATCCACCTCTGCCTCAAAAATGTTCAAAGACTCTACTTCCACCACCTTTTCAGGAAGAGAGTTCCAAAGACTCGCAACATTCTGAGAGAAAAAATTTCACCTCATCTCTGTTTTAAACGGGTGACCCCTTATTTTTAGACAGTGATTCCTAGTTCTAGATTCTCCCATAAGAGGAAACATCCTCTCCACACCCAGCCTGTCAAGGCCTCTCAGGATCTTATATGTTTCAATCAAGTTGCCTCTTACTGTTCTAAACTCCAGCAGATACAAGCCTAGTCTGTCCAACCTTTCATAATAAGACAACCCACCTATTCCAGGTATTAGTCTGGTAAACCTTCTCTGAATTGCTTCCAACGAATTTACACTCTTCTTTAAATAAGGCGACCAATACTGTACACAATACTCCAAATGTGGGCTCACCAATGCCCTGTACAACTGAAGCATAAGCTCTCTACTTTTGTGTTCAATTCCCCTCGCAATAAATGATAACATTCTATTAGCTTTCCCAATTACTTGCTGTACTTGTATACTAGACTTTCATGATTCATGCACTAGGACACGCAGATCCCTCTGCACCTCAGAGCTCTGCAATCTCTCACCATTTAGATAATATGCTTTGCTTTTATTCTTCCTGCCAAAATGGGCACTTTTTCCCACATTAAACACCATCTGCCAGATCTTTGCCAACTCACTTAACCTATCTTTATCAGTTTGTAGCCTCCTTATGTCCTCTTCACAACTTATTTTCCTGCCTATCTTTGTGTCATCAGCAAATTTGGCAACCGTCCCTTCATCCAAGTTATTTATATTAATTGTAAACAGTTGAGGTCCCAGCACTGATCTCTGTGGCATGCCACTAGTTACATCTTGCCAACCTGAAAAAGACCCATTTATGCCTACTCTCTGCTTCCTGTTAGCCAGTCAATCTTCTATCCATGCCAATATGTTACCCCCTTTACCATGAGCTTTTATTTTCCGCAATAACCTTTGATGTGGCACTATATCAAACGCCTTCTGGAAATCTAAGTACAAAACATCCACCAGTTCCCCTTTATCCACAGCATGTTACTTCCTCAACAAACTCCAATAAGTTGTTTAAACACGATTTCTCTGTGACTCTGCTTGATAATCTTGAGCTTATCCAAGTGTCCTGCTATAACTTTTTTAATAATAGTTTCTAACCTTTTCCCTACCACAGATGTTAAACTAACTGGCCTGTAGTTTCCTGCTTTCTGTCTCCCTCCCTTTTTGAATAATGGAGTAACATTTTCTATCTTCCAATCTAATGGGACCTTCCCCGAATCTAGGAATTTTTGGAAAATTAAAACTAATGCATCAACTACCTCACTTGACTCTTCTTTTAATACCCTAAGATGAAGTCCATCAGGACCTGGGCTCTTGTCAGTCTGCAGCTCAATCAATTTACTCAGCACCACTTCTCTGGTGACTGTAGTTTTCCTGGTTTCCTTTCCCACCTCTGTTTTCGGGTTGATTGCTGCTTCTGGGATGTTACTTGTATCCTCTATAGTGAATCCTGATGCAAAATACCTGTTCAATTCATCTGCCATCTCCTTGATTTCCATTATCAATTCTCCAGACTCAGTCTCTTTAGGATCAACACTCACTTTGTTAACCCTTTTATTAAAATATTTATAAAAACTCTTACTATCTGCTTTTATACTTCTGGCTAGCTTTCTCTCATACTCTAATTTTACTCTCCTTGTTAATCTTTTAGTCATTCTTCACTGTTCCTTATATTCTGTCCAACCTTCTGGCCTTCCACCTATCTTTGCACAATTACATGTTCTTTCTTTAAGTGTGATACTATCTTTAACCTTTCTAGTTAACCACAGATGGTGTGTCGGTCCCTTACACCTTTTCTTACTCATTGGAATGTATCTATTCTGTGCATTCTGAAATAGCCCCTTAAATATTAGCCACTGCATCTCTATTGACCTATCCCTTAACCTAATTTGCCAATTCTCTTTAGCCAGCTCAGCTTTCATGTCCTTATAACTGCCCCTATTTAAGTTTAAAAACGTAGCCTCAGACCCACTCCTCTCTCCCTCAAACTGAAGGTAAAATGCAATTATACTATGGTCGCTGTTACCTCGGGGTGCTTTCACTGTGAGATCATTAATTACACCGATCTCATTGCACAATACCAGATCTAGTATAGCCTGCTCTCTTTTGAAGTAATATTGTACTGTTCCAACTTTGGTGCTGGTGTTGGATTTATTAATAAATCCCTCAGGTCTTTTTAGCCTTTTGTTCAAAAATTTGGTCTTGAGGTATGAGCAACAGTATTTGTCAGCCTGAGTGTTGCTGGACCAAATTGTTTTGTAGCTGTTTGTTCAACAGGCTCAAGTTGAGCACATAATGTGGAGTAGAATCTCGTGTGTAAGCTACACTGGGTAGAGGTGGCAAGTTTTTTCTCCCTGAAGGACATTTCTTGAATTTTTGTGATAATCTGACAGCTCTCAGGGTCGATGTTTCTGATGACAGCCCATAAATGACCAAATTTACCAAAGCTTCCTGCTATAGCCTCCCACCTTATGCAAAATTGAACTTATGCAAAAGTCCACTGCCCCTTGTCTTCAGTCGCTCCATGTCCTGTTCACTCAAGACTCCCTGTGCTTGCTGACTTACACTGGCTCCCAGTCTGGCAATGTCTCCATTTTAAAACACGCATCCTTGCAAATCTCCCAATGGCCTTACTGCTCCCTATCTCTTTAACCTCCTCCAGCCACTATAATCCTATCTCTGTAACTTCCTCCAGTCCCTATAACCCTCCTTATCTCTGTAATCTCCCCCAGCCCCTGCAAACTCTTGTAATTTGGGTTCTTTAGATGTCTCAATGATGAGATCTTGATGCTTCTATATTTAAACATGAATCCTTTATTGTTAACCTTTAACTATTTACAGATCCCAGGTTACTATCATGCATGGTGCTGTTCCATGCAGGTAGGCTGCTTCCAGGGTGTTATACCTCGACTATTCCCTTAGTCTATTGCCATGTGAGTCTATACATCATACTGTGGTGGTGCTAGTCTCAGTGCCACGTTAATCCTTGCTCTGCCAAGCACTTTTACATCACAATAGCATGCAGGCACATACAACATCATAGGACATCCCCCTTCTCCAAAGAAAACTTTCCTCCTTTCCAACAGAGTATATGTGTTTATGATACAATCTTTACTTGCTATATGTTCTCCCCCATCTCATGTCTCTGGCTTTATAAATTCACATGGTCTTGAGGCTTGACAGTTCTTCCACATCTTGGTCTGTCATGTTTAATGGTAGTAGTACTCTGTGTTTCTGGTACTTGGTTACCTCCATTTGATTCGCTTTATATGCTCCTTCGAGTTGTGTTTCTCTGTATTAACAACCTGTCTGCTTTTCTTGTACACTTTGGGTTTGTCCCATTCCTTCTGAAGGGAATATGCACTCCGTTCCTTCCTAGACTGGACCAACTTTTCTTCTTCCATGGTGTCTGCTATGTCCTTGCTGAAAATTGACGTTTTACAAATGGAACCCACTTGTTTCACAATTTCAGTCAAGTATTTGCTTGCTGTTTAATTTTCAAATTGTTTTGCAAGTTTATGAATCTTTTCATTTAGCTCAATGGTTCTCAGTACATCTGAGATATCCAGTGCTTTTTCTTCTTCTAGTTCCTTGCATTTCAGTGTCGGATTTACATTTTCCATCTTAGTTCTGTCTTTTCTCTCTTTTTCTTCAGCAAAACTTTGTCCTTGTCATTCATTTTGGTTTCATTGTCGGCCAGTTCTGTCTCCGACATAGTGTTAGCTTGTTTCAGTACTGTAATTGTGCTACTCATGCCTTCATTATTAGCTCGCAGCTTAGAAAGTTCCATGGTCTTTCCTTTCAATGTCTCTTCATTTTCATTCAATTACTTCTTCAACTCTTCAGTCTGTTTCTGGTAGCTTTTAGCTTCCTCCTGGAATACAGAACATTGCTGAGAACTCAGCTCTGAGAACAGAATTCTGCCAACAGGTTCTTCAGTTTGTTCAGAGTGACATTAAATTTATTTTCCTTCTCTTTGCAATTTTCCAGAGGAATAAACTTTCACCTAAGGGATTCTTGTAGCCTGTGAAGGTCTTTCAACAAGTTTTCCTTTTCTTTGCGAAACTCACTTATTTCATCTTGAGCTTTCCTATAAGTCTCCTTGAGCTCCTTGTGCTGTGCTTCCATTCTGCTGTTTAAGACAGTCTTCATTTCTTCATGTTGCTAAATGGTCATGCATTCCTGTTGCATTTGATCTTGAAGGACAATCAACTGTTCTTTCAACTGTTTATTTTCTCACTGACCTCTTGCCAACTCACTCTGGGTGTCAGTGCATCATCTCATTGACTCAGCTTGAAGCTTCAAGTCTTCCAGTACAGCTCTGATGCGAACATTTTCCTGTAGAAAAGGTTCATTTACTTTTTGCACATTTTGCTTCTTATGAGTTAGCTCAGGTAGCTTTCCTTCACTCAGACATCTGTGCACTTTTCACCGCCTGCTGTTGCAGTTTTAGTAGTGTGTCAGCATTTTCAAGAAATGCTTTTTTTGAGCCTTTTGGCTGCTTCACAGACATTTATTTCTTATGTGCTAAACTCTTCTCCTCATGCATTTCATTGCACTGGCATGGTCGGTAGCCATCTTGCGGTTATGTCTTTCTTGCTCTGGGGACTTCTGTCTCTCTTGCTCTGGGGTCTTTTCTTCCCCTCCCTCTTGGGACATTTGGCTTCCTCGCTCTGGGGTCTTTTGTTGCCCTCTCTCTGGGATCTCTTGTTGCCCTCAGCGCTTTATTGGGAGTTACCCTCTCTCTGGGATCTCATGTTGCCTTCTCTCTGGGATTTTTGTCCCCTTCAGCGCTTTATTGGGGGTGTGATAGACCACTCTTATGTCTGGTGTTGCCATTTGCTTAACCAAAAAGCGCCTGGTTCTTCTAATTTTCAGCTCATGGCTGTTTGTTTTTGCTTGCAGTTACAGCTTTAAGTGCCGTTGCCACTTTAAGTCTGTCAATGCAGTAACCAATTTTTTTCACCTTAGTCTGTCTCCAGCTGTCGGTTTTCTTTGTTGTGAGCTTCCCACACCTTTCAGGTTTTGATCAGCTCCCCAGCAATCGTGGATCTTCTTTTTCTAAACTTTAAAAACTTCAAAATAGCAGCATTTCTTTTCTGGGCGATTCTTTCCGAAAACTTAATTTTTTTAACTCTGCAGATCCATTCAACTTTGTGCTTAGGGTGTTTCAACAGGCACGCTTTTTTGTTAACTTAAAGCTACAGCACTTCTTTCCATTTGCTCTGCTTGCCATTTTAAAAAAATATTCAGAACAGCAGTAATTTTTTAAAAACTCTGCAAACTTTTTTTTTAACTGTGCTCTGCAGTTTTCTCTCTTTATTCTGAAGTTTCTTTTCTGCAGGTTTTTTCTTAAGCTTGCAGCTGTCTTCCAGCTTCTCTATGGATATGCTGAGCTATGGGACTGCCACATATTCTATATTGTAAGTAGTTTCTTTTGTGTATTTTTGCTCACCATTTTGTGAACAAACCAGGCCCATTGAACCTAGGTCGCTCAGGGACTTGCAATTTTTGTAGTTCTGCACACCGCCTTGTGATTTAACTAAGTATCTTGATTCAGCATTACTCAGGGTCTTGCAATTTATTGTAGTGTTGCTCACCGTCTTTGTAATTTAACCAGGTTTTTTCTTTTTTACTCTGCATCACTTGGGGTCTTGCAATGGACTTCCACTCACTCTGGTGGATTCCTCAACCTCTAAGTCTGTAGGTCCATAGCTTCTTCAAGTTTTCTTCTTTGGTGAACATCCCTCTATTCTGGCTACAGCTGCATTTAGTTTTCATACCTACGGATACTGTTCTGAGTCCATAATTTAAAATGCCACCTTTCATATCACCGCTGATTTGACATCTTATAGAAGCAACCAATGCTGCCAGTCTTGTTGTGTTATCACTGCTGGTCACCATGTTGTGTAATGGCGCCAGCTGTGGTGGCTCAACAATGAAATCTTGAGACTTGTTGTATTTAACCATGAACCATTAGTTCTTAACCGCTAACTATTTACAGATCCCAGGTTACTGTCATGCATGGTGCTGTCTCATGCAGGTGGGTTGCTTCTAGAGTTTCTCTCTAGACTGTTCTCTCAGTCTATTACCATGTGACTCTATACATCATAGTGTGGGTAGTGCTATTCTCCAGTCTCACATTAGCCATTGCTCTACTGAGAACCTTTACATCACAATGCAGGCACATACAACACAACCCTCCCTATCGCTGTAAACCTCTCGAACCCATACAACTCTCCATCTCTGTAACTTCTTCCAGCTGCAGCAACTCTCCCTATGTCTGTAACCTCCTCCAGCTTCTACAATCGTCCCTATCTATGTAACCTCCTACAGCCCCTACAATCTTCCCTATCTCTGTAACCTGCTCCAGCCCCTACAACCCTCCCATCTCTGTGACCTCCCCCAGACCCTCCAACCCTCCCTATCTCTAAACTCCTCCAGCCCCTACAGCCCTCCGAGATCTTTGCACTCGTCCAATTCCAGCTCTTGAGCATCCCCCAAATTCTCATCGCTCGACCATTGGCGGCTGTGCCGTCAGCTGCCTGGGGCCCTAAGCGCTGGAATTCCCTCCCCTGGAATCCGCTCGCTCCTCCTTTAAGACACTCCTTAAAAACTGATCTGTTTTACCGAGTTTTTGGTCACCTGTCCTTAATGTCTCCTCATGTGGCTTGAGGTCAAATTTTGATTGAAGCTCCTTGGCGATGTTTGACTACATTAAACGCACTATATAAATGCCAGTTGTTGTTTTACATGTACCTGAAAGGGGAGAAGGGCTTCGGTTTAACTTCTCTTTCAAAAGGGGGCACTTCCGATAGTGCAGCACTCCCTCAGCACTGGACATACAACCCTCTGACACGAGAGTGCTTCCACTGAGACACAACTAACACCTGGGACTTGATGAAAGCAAGCTAGGAATATGATGGAGTTGTGCCTGGACACTTTTAAAAGCACAAGCATGGAATTTCCATGGCCTTCCTAAGAACATAAGAAATAAGAGAAGGCGACCATTTAGCCCATTGAGCCTATTCCGCCATTCGATATGATAATGGCGAATCTTGTACCTTAATTCCACTCTCCAGTCTGCTTCCCATATCCCTTGATCTTCTGAGAGACCAAAAAACTTCCTATTCCAGCTTTAAATATACTTAAGGATGGAATGTTCACAATCCTCAGAGGTAAAGAGTACTTATGCCAATTGGGTAGAACGGGTGACATAATCTTTGTAGGTGTGATACTTTCAAATGCAAGAAGAGTAACCCAGAAGACCTAGTTCAGGAAGGTCAAAGTGGAAGTGGGGGTGGAGAATTCTGATGGCAGGCGAAAGGAAGCTCAGAGTCACACTTGTGGACTGAACAAAGGTGTTCCACAAGGTGGTCATCCGATCTGCATTTGGTTCCCCCAGTGTGGAAGCCACTACATTGTGAGCAACTGACTTTTACTCCTACTATTTGCAATTTGGTATTCTGTGGTTGGAATTTTGCCCTTGATGGGCGGGCGGACCCCACCAGCTCAGCGGCGGGCAGCCAATTGCTGCTGTTGAAACGGACCCCGCCGCCATTTTAAGTGGGGGGGGAATTCCCCAACTGTCAGAGTGCACTCTTTCGCACATGCGTGTGAAAAAGCGCACATCTCCCTGAGACTAAGTGTTGCCTCAAGGAGAGAACTGAAATGTTTTGAAAGTGTAAAAATAAAAAGGTAGAAAAATTATTAACATGTCCCCCTCATGTGACAATATCACACAAGATGGGACATGTTAATAAATATCACCAAAACTTTATTAAAGACTTTTAAAACCGACATGAAATCTCATCCCGCCAGTGGATGAGGTTTCATGTTTTTTCAGAAGCCCGCAGGGGCTCCTGGCCTGCCCGCCAACCATAAGGTTGGACGGGCAGGGCCTTTAATTGATTTAACTACCCTGTCAATGGCCTCAATTGGCCATTGACAGGTTGGCGGGTGGACAGCTGATCGTCCTGTCCCCCCGCCTTCCTGAATATTTAAATGGGGCGGGATAATGTTGGGGGATCCCCCTGACGTCATCCCGCATCAGCGAGCGGGCACCACCCCAGCTCGCCGACGGAAAAATTCTGCCCTGTATTTTCTTAAAACCTGTTACCTGAAAACCTGAATATTTCTAGTTTAGACATTTTGACCTGAAACGTTAACTCTGTTTCTCTCTCCACTTAAGAAAGATGAGAGAGGGGAACCAGGGAAAGATAGCCCAATTCGCCTGACCTCTGTTGTCGTCAACTTACTGGAGTCTGCTTTGCAGGATGAAGTGATTGAACACTTTGAACATTTTCAGCTGATCAGAGAGTCAGGATGGATTTGCAAAGGGTAGGTTGTGCCTGGCGAACCTGTTGGAATTTTTGAAGAGGCGATTAAAGGAATGGACATGGGAATGTTTATGGGTGTTATTTATATGGACTTCCCGAAGGCATTTGGTAAACTCCCTCTCAGAGACTGCTAACTAAAATTAAAGCTCATGGCTTGAAGGCAAATTTTTGCACTGGTTATGAAGTTGCCTGAATGCCAGGAATCAGAGGATAGGGACAATGAGCAGGAATTCTGAATTGACAGGATTTGACTCATGGTGTCCCAAAAGGATCTGAGTTGGGGCCTCAGCTATTCACGTTATTTATTAACGATTTAGATAATGAGATAGAAAAACACATATCCAAACTTATTGGTGATACATGGATAGGTGGGATTGCAAGCAATGTACACAGAAGCATAAAATCATAAAGAGATATTGACGGTTGAAGCCAATGGAGTTCAAACTCGGCAAATGTGAGGTCATCCACTTTGGATTTAAAAAGGAGAAACCAGGGGACTTTACATATGGTGGAAAGGACAAGAGAGAAACTTGGGGCAGATCCAGGTGCATAGATCATTAAAATGTCTTGAACAAATAGAGAAAATAATTTAAAAAGCTAATAGAATGCAGGCCTTTCTACCTCAAGGGCAAGAATACAAGGGGGTAGGAGTCACGTTTCGGTTACACAAAGCCCTGGTTAGACCACACCTGGAGTCACTGTGAGCAGTTCTGGGCATCACACCTTAAGATGGATATATTGACCTTGGAGGGAGTTGAGTACAGATTTACCAGAATGATCCCTGGATTCCAAGGGTTGAATTATGAGGCGATCTCTGAAATTTAGAAGGTTAAGGGGGAGGTTTGATCAAAGTTTTCAGGATATTAAGGGGAACTGCTGGGTCATAAGAACATAAGGACTAGGAGCAGGAGTAGGCAATTCAGCCCCTTGAGCCTGCCCTACCATTCAGTACAAGGCTGATCTCATTTCGGCCTCAACTCCAATTTTCCGCCCTCTCCCCATTACCTTTCAACCCGTTACTAATTAAAAATCTGTCTATCTCCTCCTTAAATTTATTCAGCGTCCCGGCATCTACTGCACTGTAAGGTAGTGAATTCCACAGATTCACCACCCTTTGAGAAAAGTAATTCCTCCTCATCTCTGATTTAAATCTACCACCCCTTCGCTTAAAGCCATGGCATCTCGTTCTAGAATGCCCCACAAGGGGAAACATCTGCTCCATGTCTAGTTTGTCTATCCCCTTTAGCATCTTAAAAACCTCAATTAGATCTCCTCTCATCCTTCTAAACTCTAGCGAGTGTAGGCCTAAACTGCTCAATCTCTCCTCATAAGACAAGCCTTGCACCTCTGGAATCAATCTAGTGAACCTCCTCTGAACTGCTTACAATGCAACTACATCCTTCCTCAAGTAAGGGGACCAAAACTGTGCACAGTACTCCAGCTGCGGTCTCGCCAATGTCCTGTACAGTTGCAACAACGCTTCCAAAGGGTCGATAGAGATAAACTATTTCTGCTGGTTGGGGATGTCTGGGGCTAGGGGGCAAAGGCTAAAAATGAGAGGCAGACTTTTCAGGAGAGAAGTGAGGAAACATTTCTACACACAAAGGGTGGTGGAGGTGTGGAACTCTTTTCGCAAATGACAATTGATGCTGGGTTGACTGCCAATTTTAAAGATGTGAGATTGATAGAGTTTTGTTGTGCAATGGTGTTAAGGGATATGGGGTAAAGGCATAGAGAATTAGATCACAGATCAGCCAAGATCCCATTGAATGGCGGTGGAACCAACTCAACGGGCTGAGTGGCCACCTTCTGTTTCTATGCTGCGTGACCTACGGAACATCTCCATCATTTTCTGTTTTTATCTCACAGTTCAGACTTGTAGTACTTTGCTTTGGAGCTTCTATGTTTGAACTGTACTATTATTTGGGATTACTTCCACTTGGCATAGTTTGAATTCGGGCAGCAGGCAAATGAAGAATTGACGTAACTTTATTATACTAATCCTGTAGGACTGGCAGAAAACGGCAGACAGGATCGCAATTCAGGCAGATAGACAGTGAAGAACAAACCATTTCACACCCGACTTACATAGGCAATAGCTTGGCTCTGTCGTGCATCTACAAGTTCTGCGTGTAATTAAAGATACAAGGGAATTTCTGGCCCAATGAATGAATAGGTACATGTTTGCCTCTGGAGATGAGCTGACCCAGATTCTGCACTGAAATGTGAATATCTGGAGACAATATATGGCTACTATTTTCTACCCCAACAAACAAAGAGATTCCTAATAAATACATATAAGGTAGACTCATAGACGTTTACAACACAGAAGGATGCCATTTGGCTCATCGTGTCCATGCCGGTCAACAAAGATCTAGCTACACTAATCCCATTTTCCAGTGCTTGGCCCATAGCCCTGGAGGCCATGGCAATGCAAGTGAATACCTAAATACTTCTTAAATATAACGAGAGTTTCTGGCTCGTCCATCATTTCAGGCAGAGAGTTCCAGACTCCCTCCAACATGTGGGTGAAAAAATTTCTCCTCAATTCCCCTCTTAGTCTTCTACCTCTTACCTTAAATCTATGCCCCCTGGTTATTGTCCCCTCTACTAATAGAAAAAGTGCCTTCCTATCCACCCTATCTATGCCCCTCGTAATCTTATACACCTCTTTCAGGTCCCCTCTCAACCTTCGCTGCTCCAAGGAAAACAACCCCAGCCTATCCAATCTTTCCTCATAGCTCAAACCCTTTAGCCCAGGGCAGCATCATGGTAAATCTCCTCTGCACCCTCTCCAGTGCAATCAAATCCTTCACATAATGTGGTGACCAGAACTGCATGCAGTACTCCAGCTGTAGCCTAACCAGCATTTTATACAGTTCCCGCATAACCTCCCTGCTCTTGTATTCTATGTCTCGGCTAATAAAGGCAAGTATCCCAAATCCCTTCTTACCCACCTTACCTACCTGCTCTGCTACCTTTGGGGTCTGTACGCCAAGGTCTCTCTGATCTTCAGCACTTTCCAGGTTCCTACCATTCATAGTTTAATCCCTTGCCTTATTAGCCCTCCCTAAGTGCATTACCAGGTTGCAGATAAAGGATTTATAATTCTCACACAGGGCACAGATAAGCTCTGGAATGCGCTGGCTGAGAGTGTGGTGAAGGCAGGTTCAATCCATGCGTTTAAGAGGAATTAATCTGCTATCTGGAAAGGAAGAATGTGCAGGGTTACAGGGAAAAGGTCAAGGAATGACACTGGGTAAACTGTGCACTGGAGGGCCAGCATGGGCACGATGGGCTGAATAGCCTCCTGCTGTGCTGTAACCATTCTGTGATTCGGAGGTTGACCGTTTAAACATCACAACAACACAACCCAGTCACTTCTTCATTGCAGAGGAGGACAGTACACTTTCTTCTAATTACGTCATCTTGCCTCTGCTGATTATCTTCTGATATGTCAGTGCTTTCACTGGCATCTCTCAGCTTAGAGAGTTGGGAAATTCAGCTGGGTGATAAAGAAATCTTTGAAACACAGATTTACCATTCTGGATCTGCCAGACAACTGCCCGTTCCTTGGCTAGCTGACAGAATGAAAAGCCTCAAGCTTGTAGAGATGTTGTTCTGAACATATTTACTGCTTTGCATGTGGAAATATTTTTTCACAATCTCCAGGTCAGTCCATGTTGGTCAGAGCACAGAGGCCGGGTACTCAAACTTCTACATGCCATTTTTCAGACATCCAAACAGCTCTGTTTCATGTTTAAAGACAGTAGTGCTTCCTCAGTGCTTTCTCATTGTATGTCTTTATTGAACTGTTCCCAAGATGGCAGCCTCAGGAGAGACTGCCTCATGGCATAGTCACATGACTACGGCAATCCAGATAGTTCATCTAGAACAGATTGCATTTCAAACCCAAACATCTACCTTTTCATACTGAACAAAGATACAAACATCTCTCTTTTCCTAGAGAACAAAAGACAAATTTGCATGCATGGCAATATGTAACTGTGAGTTACCCAAGTTACCCACTATTCACACACATTAACAACTGTTTGTTTTACTAATCAGTCTCTGCTGGGTTGATAACTTCCAGATCATGTTGGTAGCTCATGCTTTTTCATGGCTACATATTGATTTTTCAAGGAGTCTTTCAGGGTGGCAACTCCTTTACGTGCCTTTTCTGCCTGCTGTTGTGCCTGGCTGTACATCTGGTTAAGTTTTTTCAACTCCTATTTTGTTTTGCCAACTGTGGAATTGAGGGTCATTATTTGCTCCTGGTACCTTAGTAACGTCTCTGAAATTTGTTTGATCAGGTATCGCACAGTTTGGTTCATTGAAGATTTCAGTTGATTGCCCGTTTTCAATTATATATACTCAGCTTAAATCTTGTGTATCAAATCTTCCAGTTCAGCTCTGATGTGAACATTTTCCTGTAGAACTGCATCATTTATCTTCGGCTCATGCATTTCATTGCAATGACGGGGTCAGCAACCATCTTGTGGTTTACTTGAATATTGTCTCCCTCTCTCTGGGGTCTTTTGCTGCCCTCCCTTTGGGGTCTTTAGTCACCCTTTCTCTGTTCAGGGTTACCAGCCAAAGTTTTAGACTTGCTTCAGCTGAAATGAGTGGCTGTTGCATCTGGAATCTAGCTCTTTCTTCTTGCCATTGCATTGGACTCTCAGACAAACCTGTCCTCTCAGTATGAGTATCGTGCCATTATGTAGCCTCAACCTTATTTTTGAGGGCTTTGTTTTTGGATTGCCATGTTGGGCTACTTTGCATGACACACCAGTGTCTATCTGACGCTTCTTGTTCACTGGATACTCTCCTTCTGCAGTCATCATTGTAACAGTCACAAACCATTTATCCCCCATTGACTTTACAGAACCAACCTGTTGGATCATGTACTACTGATATCTCTCCAATAGCCATCTGTATAGGCTTGCTTTGCTTCTTTCTCGCCAAACATTTGCATATGAAATGATTCTGCTTCTTGCACTTAAAACACTGCTTTCCCCATGCTGGGCAATTGTTATTTTCCTTAGTATGATATCAACTGCAGTATTTGCATCCTGCCCTTACTCTATTCTTTTGGCCTAGAATGTCTCTCAACATAATGTATCTCCTAGTCTACTCTGCCATACATGTGCTCTGACCTCTGCTTTTTTACATACGTCTATTGTTTTGCTGAGCATAAGTTTCTCCTCTTTAAGTAGACTTGCTCTCATTGAGGGGTCTCTTAAGCCTAAGACTATTCAATCTTTAATCAGATCAAATGTTAGCTGTCCAAATACATATGATTCTGCAAGCTGTGTTACTGCAGTCACATACTGTTCAATGGTTTCTGCCTCTCCTTGAGGTCTAGTGTTGAATACATTGCGTTCATATGTAACATTCACTCGGGTTCAAAGTATTTCTTCAAGGCTTTCAAAATCTCTGCCACCTGTTTTCTTTGTTCTTCAGTTAGACTTAGGGTGGTATACAATTTGTAGCTGTCTCTCCCCAGCAGTGTCAGAAGTGCGGCTACATTTATTGGCTCTGGTTGTTAATTAACTCTATTGCAAATTCATAGCTTTGTCATAGCAAGTAGAAAAAATGCCAGTTCAGCCACATATCACTTTTCATTTATTATAGCCTTCGGTATGCCTTTTTAGCAGCTTTTAGTAGAGTTGAACATTTCTGAGTGTCTGATCTGTGTCTTCTCTGCAGCAGTTCCAGGGTTTTTTAAATTCTGTTTTCACTTTCTGTAATTTCACTTCTGACACCATGTTTCGTGTTTAAAGACAGCAGTGCTTCCTCAGTGCTTTCTCATTGTAGGCCTTTATTGAACTGCTCTCAAGATGGCAGCCTCCAGAGAAACTGCCTCATGGCATAGTCACATGACCGCAACAAGCCAGATAGGACATGTAGGGCTGATTGCATTTAAAACCCAAACAAGCTCCTTAAGATCGGTCAGCTTGCACAGATAAGAACACAGGCTGAGCTCGGTCTTCACAAACATGAAGTCATTTCAGTAAATCCTGAAAATCGCTTTCACAGCCATGTTTCCTTCCTCAGTGACTGTCTCCATCTCCAACTTACCCCATGTGGATTCCAACTGAAGTTCCATCCCTCATGTTTTGAATCCACCCAGGATTACAGGTATCTCTGGGACATACAACGCTCCTTGGACTGCTGTTCTCTCCGCATCCTGAGATCAACACTCAGTGTCAGCACTGCCATATGAACACACTCAACTTCTCCCTCCAGCAGCACCGCCTCACCCTATCTCAAAGCTATCCTTGCCCCCAGTTTCATTTTATTCTTTGTCTCATCCGATGCCTTAACAAGAAACTTTGTCTCTTTCTTTCAGGTGCTAAGGAACGCAAGCTCCAACAACTCATTGTTACCAATGCCCATCCAGGACCCACCACCCCTTCCCATCCCACTGACCCCATCCCTTCCTCTAATACCAGCCCTTGCCTTGTATTCACCATGCCCCCTGACCTTCCCCTCTCTGATGCTGAACATTCAGTGTTCAGCAAAGGACTCAGTTTCATACCCTTACGCCCTCACCTCAATGAATTCCGGACTCGGCACAATACTGAACTCTTCTTGTGCCGCCTTCATCTCCGTGCTCACTTCTTTGGGCAGGAATCCTCCCCCCCGTTCAATGGATCCTTTCACCTGCCTCCACCTGGACCTTTCCCCCTGGCCTCTTACCTGCCCTTGATTTTTTCATTGAGAACTGTCAGCGTGACATCAGCCGTCTCAATTTCTCTGCTCCTCTCACCCACTGTAACCTGTCTGCTTCTTTTGCCATGTCTCCTTTGCCTCCACCTATCATTGGCCTTCTATCAGCTTCACCGCTACAAGCCCCCTTAATCAGTACATATTTCACATCTCTACCTTCCTTTAGATCTGAAGAAGAGTCATACGGACTCAAAACGTTATCCCTGTCTCTCTCTCTCCACAGATGCTGTCAGACCTACTGAGTTTTTCCAACATTTTCTGTTTTTATTTCAGATTTCCAGTATCTGCAGAATTTTGCCTTTATTTCAGTAAATCCTGGTTGGTTTAGCTACACGGATATGCTTCTGGTGACACTGGTTAATGAATTAATATAAGTCTGTTTCAAAATACTGCCCTTCATTCCCACTGTGGTTATTTATTCATTCTCGGATGTGGGCATCACTGGCAAGCCTGGTACCTATTGCTCACCCTAACAGTCACTTCAGAAGGCGCTGGTGAGCCACCTTCTTGAATACAACCGAGCAGCTTGCTCGGCCATTTCACAGAGTGGTTTTACAGTCAACCCCATTGCTGTGTGTCTGGAGTCACATGTGGCTAGACTGGGTAAGGATGGCAGATTTCCTTCCCTAAAGGACATTAGTGAACCAGATGAGTTTTCAATGACATGGTCACCATTATAGAGTCCAGTTTTTATTCCAGATTTTTAAATTAATTGAATTTAAAGTCCCCTCCCAGCTGCTGTGGTGTAATTTGAACCCATGTTTAAAGATCCTCTCAATTACCAGTCCAGTAACTGCTATGCGACCGCACCCAAGCTCACAGTGACATCAATTGGTCCACTTCCCATGACGTTTTATTCACGCTTCTCACTGTCACTTTTAGGAGGGATGGGGATTTTGTTTCTATTTTGAGGTCTGAATGCTCCTGTGTCTCTATTATTCTCTATTTTTTTCTGTGTTCACTTCCTTATTGAATGAGAGCTGGTGTTGTTTGGGTGCTTTCCCCCATTCTGTGATGGTGGGAATAGTAGCATGCGGAATGTGATTTACGAAAAGAGAACTGCTGCAATGATAATGGATCACTGACTAATCGCAGTGATTGATCTACAACAGACCCAGGAAAATAAGCCAAAAGTGTTGGGAATTATTTTATGATAAAAATCTTACCTAATTTGAAAGAATTGATAATACCTGCTTCCATTGTCACTCTCTGAAACGTCCTCCACAGGTTTGACTATTCGTTCATTGAACTATCATTTCCACAGATTTGTTTTGAATTTACCACCCTCCCAGCACAGGCTATGGCCTCGAGCCTGACTGTTTTGGACAAAGGGAAGCAGTTTGTCACAGGCAACATTATCTGGTCCCTTTAGAATCCAAAAATCACACATCACAGTCAGAAGGTCATGGGTTCAAGTCCCACTCCAGGACTTGAGCACAAACTTCAAGGTAGACACTCCAGTGCACAAAAGCAAGGGAGGGGAGGGTCAGTGCTGAGGGAGCGCTGCACTGTCAGGGGGTCAGTACTGAGGGAGAACTGCACTGTCAGAGGGTCAGTACTGAGGGAGCACCGCAATGTCGGAGGGTCAGTACTGAGGGAGAACTGCACTGTCAGAGGGTCAGTACTGAGGGAGAGCTGCACTGTTGGAGGGTCAGTATTGAGGGAGTGCCACATTGTCAGAGAACAACTTAAACCCGTGGCTCTGTCTGCCCTCTCAGCTAGATGTAAAAATTTGCATTTTGAGGAAGAATTGGGGAGGGGAGTTCTCTCTGGTATTATGGGCCAATATTTATCCCTCAATCATCATTACAAAAAACTGGTGATCTGGTCATTTTTACATTGCTGTTTGTGGGAGATTGCTATGCACAAAAGCTGCCATGCTTTCTACAACAAAACTGTGCCTGCAATTCAACAAAGTACTCCCATGGCTATGAAGCACTTTTGAATGGCCAGGGGATGTGGAAGGCACTACAGAAATGCAAGCCTTTCTTCTTCTCAATTAACAGCATGGAGACCATGTTGAGGTAAACATGGCATTTTCCATCACACACTGCCATCTAGTGAGAAGACTGTGCAAGGACCGGCAGGATGTCATGGAGTGTCACCAGGATCAATGCCGAGGCCTCAACTATTTACAATTTACATTAATAACTTAAGACAAAGAGGCCGAGAGTAATGTATCCAATTTTGCAGTATAATGTGGAGAAGTGTGAGAAAAGAAGAATATTTTCAAAAGGCTTTTAAGTGCCTCTCCCTCCAGCAGCACCGCCGTACCCTTTTTCAAAGCTGCGCATGCCCCCAGTTTCATTTTATTCTTCGGCTCATCTGACGCCTCAACAAGAAACTTTTTCTCTTTCTCTCAAGTGCTAAGGAACGCAAGCTCCAACAACTCATCGACACCAACACCCATCTAGGACCCTCCACCCCTGCCTGTCCCTCCGTCCCCACCCCATCTTCCAATCCCAGCCCCAGCCGTGTATTCACTATACCCCCTGACCTTCCCCTCTCCGATGCTAAACGTTCAGTGCTCAGCAAAGGACTTAGTTTCATACCCTTACGCCCTCACCTCAATGAATTTCGGGCTCGGCATGATGCTGAATTCTTCTTCCGCCATCTTCGTCTCCGGGCTCACTTCTTTGGGCAGGAGTCCTCTCCCCATTTAACGGATCCTTTCACCCACCTCCAATATTCTCCCTCCACCTGGACCCCTCCCTCTGGATTCTTACCGTCTCTTGATCTTTTCATTGAGAACTGTCGGCGTGACATTAGTCGTCTCAATTTCTCTGCTCCTCTCACCCATTCTAATCTCTCTTTCTCTGAACTTACTGCACTCCATTCTCTCAGGTCCAACCCTGACATTGTCATCAAACCCGCTGACAAGTGTGGTGCTGTTGTTGTCTGGCGCACTGACCTCTACCTCGCGGAGCCTGAGCGTCAACTTGCAGACACTTCCTCCTACCTCTCCCTGGACCATGACCCCACCACTGAACATCAAGCCATTGTTTCCAGGACTGTCACTGACCTCATCTCCTCTGGGGATCTTCCTCCCACAGCTTCCAACCTGATAGTCGCCCAACCTTGAACGGCCCGCTTCTATCGCCTACCCAAAATCCACAAACAGAACTGCCCCGGTAGACCGATCGTCTCAGCTTGCTCCTGCCCCACAGAACTCATTTCTCGTTATCTTGACTCCCTTCTCTCTCCCCTTGTCCAGTCCCTTCCCACCTACATCCGTGATTCCTCTGACACCTTACGTCACATCAACAATTTCCAGTTCCCTGGCCCCAACCGCTTCCTCTTCACCATGGATGTCCAATCCCTCTACACCTCCATCCCCCACAAGGATGGTCTGAGGGCCCTTAGCTTCTTCCTTGAACAGAGGCCCGAACAATCCCCATCCACCACTACTCTCCACCGTCTGGCTGAACTTGTTCTCACACTGAACAATTTCTCCTTCAACTCCTCTCACTTCCTCCAAATAAAAGGTGTGGCTATGGGTACCCGCTACACCTGTCTCTTTATGGGGTATGTGGAACATTCCTTGTTCCAGTCCTACTCCGGCCCCCTTCCACAACTCTTTCTCCGGTACATCGATGATTACTTCGGTGCTGCTTCATGCTCTCGTCGGGACTTGGAAAAATTTATTAATTTTGCTTCCAATCTCCACCCCTCCATCATTTTCACGTGGTCCGTCTCTGACACTTCCCTTCCCTTCCTTGATCTCTCTGTCTCAATCTCTGATGATAGACTGTCCACCATTTTCCATTACAAACCCACCGACTCCCACAGCTACCTCGACTACAGCTCCTCACACCCCGCTTCCTGTAAGGACTCCATCCCATTCTCTCAGTTCCTTCGCCTCCGTCGCATCTGTTCCGATGATGCTACCTTCAAAAACAGTTCTTCTGACATGTCCTCCTTCCTCCTTAACCGAGGTTTTCCACCCACGGTCGTTGACAGGGCCCTCAACCGTGTCCGGCCCACCTCCCGCGCATCCACCCTCACGCCTTCTCCTCCCTCCCAGAAACATGATAGGGTCCCCCTTGTCCTCACTTATCACCCCACCAGCCTCCGCATTCAAAGGATCACCCTCCGCCATTTCTGCCAACTCCAGCATGATGCCACCACCAAACACATCTTCCCTTCACCCCCCCTATCGGCATTCCGTAGGGATCGCTCCCTCCGGGACACCCTGGTCCACTCCTCCATCACCCCCTACTCCTCAACCCCCTCCTATGGCACCACCCCATGCCCACGCAAAAGATGCAACACCTGCCCCTTCACTTCCTCTCTCCTCACCGTCCAAGGGCCCAAACACTCCTTTCAAGTGAAGCAGCATTTCACTTGCATTTCCCCCAACTTAGTCTACTGCATTCATTGCTCCCAATGTGGTCTCCTCTACATTGGAGAGACCAAACCTAAACTGGGCGACCGCTTTGCAGAAAACCTGCGGTCTGTCCGCAAGAATGACCCAAACCTCCCTGTTGCTTGCCATTTTAACACTCCACCCTGCTCTCTTGCCCACATGTCTGTCCTTGGCTTGCTGCATTGTTCCAGTGAAGCCCAATGCAAACTGGAGGAACAACACCTCATCTTCCGACTAGGCACTTTACAGCCTTCCGGACTGAATATTGAATTCAACAACTTTAGGTCTTGAGCTCCCTCCTCCATCCCCCCCCCCCTTTCTGTTTCCCCCTTCCTTTTGTTTTTTTTTCCAATAAATTATATAGACTTTTCTTTTCCCACCTATTTCCATTATTTTTAAATATTTTAAAATCTTTTATGCTCTCCCCACCCCAACTAGAACTATACCTTGAGCGCCCTACCATCCATTCTTAATTAGCACATTCGTTTAGATAATATCACCAACTTTAACACCTATGTGTTCTTTTGTTCCTTTGTTTGTGACATCTTTTGATGATCTGCTTCTATCACTGCTTGTTTGTCCCTACAACCACACCAACCCCCTCCACTTCTCTCTCTCTCTCTCCTCTCTCTCTCCACCCCCCCCCCCCACCCCCACCCACACACCTTAAACCAGCTTATATTTCAACTCTTTCTTGGACTCGAACTCAAGTTCTGTCGAAGGGTCATGAGGACTCGAAACGTCATCACTTTTCTTCTCCGCCGATGCTGCCAGACCTGCTGAGTTTTTCCAGGTAATTCTGTTTTTGTTTTAAATGCGATGATTAGTGAGACTTGGGTGTACTCGTATGAGGAGCACAGAAAGTTAGCATGCAGCTACAGCAAAGGCATGTTTGCCTTAGTTGCAAGGGAGTACAAGAATAGAAAAGTCTTGCTACAGTTGTACAGGGTTTTGGTGAGACCACACCTGGGATATTCCATATTTAAGGAAGGATATTCTTGCACTGGAGGCGGAACAGCGAAGGGTCACTAGATTGGTCCCTGGGATGAGAGGGCTGTCCTATGATGAGAGGCTGAATAAATTGGGTCCATATTCCCTGTAGTTTAGAAGAATGAGAGACAATTGCTTCTCTGTAGTTTAGAAGAATGAGAGACAATTGCTTTGAAACATATGAGATTCTAAAGGGATTTGACAGAGTGGATGCTGAGAATTGTTTCTGCTGGTCGGGGCATTTAAAATACGGGGGCACAGTCTCAAGGTAAGGAATTAATTATTTCAGACTGAGAAGAGGAGAAACACCTTCACACAGAGAGTGAAATCTTTGGAATTTCCTATCCCTGATGCTCCATCGTTGAATATTTTGAAGACTGAGATTGTTTGATTTTTGATCTCTCAGGGAATTAAGTGATATGGAGAGAGGGCAGGATTGAGGCAGCAGGTCAACGTATTGAACGGCAGAGCAGGCTCAAGGGGCTGAATGGTCTACTCCGCCTCCTATCTGTTATGATCTTCAGTTTCACATTCCAGAAAGGAACACACAAGGAGAGAGTGAGACAGTGTGTGTGCACTGTTCTTGGGTAGGCATGTGTGGCAGCCATTTTATTTACAGGTTTCTGTGGTATTTTAAAATGCAGGCCACATGATGAAAAGCCTTTACACAAGAAACAATTCTTGTCAGCTTCTATCGCTCCAGATGTGTGGTGTAAGGAGGAACAGAGAATGAAAGAAACCTCCCAATCATACAGATTCAGTCTTTTTGATCCTGCGTCATTTTAAAATAAAGTAGGTAGAAGATTTTTAAAAATAATTAAATAAAGTTCACTCAATGAGGAACCAAGAAACCAAACAGGCAAAACCAAGAGATCTTGCTCACAGGCACCCCCTGCTAATTGTTTTATTCTTTCAAGGGATGTGGGCATCTCTGGCAAGGCCAGCATTTGTTGCCCATCCCTAATTGCCTGCAGAGGGGCAGTTAAGAGTCAACCACGTTGCTGTGGGTCTGGAGTCACATGTAGGCCAGACCGGGTAAGGATGGCAGATTTACTTCCCTAAAGGGTATTAGTGAACCAGGTTTTTATTAGATTCAAATTTCACCATCTGCTGTGGTGCAAATTGAACCCTAGGTCCCCAGAGCATTAGCTACTGCCTCCCCCTGGATTTTTTACAATTGATGATAGTTGATGATAGATCATAGTCCCCATTAATGAAACTAACTAATTAAGTAATTAAACTAATTAACTGAATTTAAATTTCACCAGCTATTGTGGTAGGATTTGAACCTATTTAGCCTGGGCCTCTGGATTATTAGTCCAGTGACATGACCATGATGCCACCATCATCCTAAAAAATCCCTCTTCTGTGCCTCTTTTACCTCTTGACGTGACTATTCCAACACTGTCCTGACCGTCCTCCCACCCTCCATAAACTTCAGCTCCTCCAAAACTCTGCTGCCTCCATGTCCCAACTCACACCAAGTTCCGTTCACCCATCATCCCCCTTGCTGTTCTCGCTGACCCACACTGGCTCCTGGTTAAGCAACACCTCAATTTTTAATTCTCATTCTCGTTTTCAAATCCCTCCTGACTCTCCCTCCCTATCTCTGTAACCTCCTCCAGCCCCTACAACCCTCCCTATCTCTGTAACCTCCTTCAGCCCCTACAACCCTCCCTATATCTGTAACCTCCTCCAGCCCCTACAACCCTCCCTGCCTCTGTAACCTCCTCCACCCCCTACAACCCTATCTCTGTAACCTCCTCCAGCCCCTACAACCCTCCATATCTCTGTAACCTCCTCCAGCACCTACAACCCTGCCTACCTGTAACCTCCTCCAACCCCTACAACCCTCCCTATCTCTGTAACCTCCTCCAACCCCTACATCCCTCCCTATCTCTGTAACCTCCTCCAGCACCTACAACCCTGTCTACCTGTAACCTCCTCCAAACCCTACAACCCTCCCTATCTCTGTAGCCTCCTCCAGCCCCAACCCTCTCTATCTCTGTAACCTCCTCCAGCCCCTACACCCTCCCTATCTCTGTAACCTCCACCAGCCCCTACACCCCTCCCTATCTCTGTAACCTCCACCAGCCCCTACACCCTCCCTATCTCTGTAACCTCCACCAGCCCCTTCAACCCTCTCTATCTCTGTAACCTCCTCCAACCCCTACAACCCTCCCTAACTCTGTAACCTCGTCCAGCACCTACAACCCTGCCTACCTGTAACCTCCTCCAAACCCTACAACCCTCCCTATCTCTGTAGCCTCCTCCAGCCCCAACCCTCCCTACCTCTGTAATCTCCTCCAGCCCCTACACCCCTCCCTATCTCTGCAACTTCCTCCAGCACCTACAACCCTGCCTACCTCTGTAACCTCATCCAAACCCTACAACCCTCCCTATCTCTGTAGCCTCCTCCAGCCCCAACCCTCCCTACCTCTGTAATCTCCTCCAGCCCCTACACCCCTCCCTATTTCTGTAACCTCCTCCAGCACCTACAACCCTGCCTACCTCTGTAACCTCATCCAAACCCTACAAGCCTCCCTATCTCTACAGCCTCATACAGTCCCAACCCTATCTCTGTAACCTCCTCCAGCCCCTACAGACCTATCTCTGTAACCTCCTCCAACCCCTACAACCCTATCTCTGTAACCTCCTACAACCCTCCGAGATCTCTGCACTCCTCCAATTCCAGCCTCTGGAGCATCCCCCGATTCCCAACGCTCCATCATTGGCAGCCGTGCCTTCAGCTGCCTGGGGCCCTAAGCTCTAGAATTCCCTCCGTAAACCTCTCCGCCTCTTGCTCTCTCCTCCTTTAAGATACTCTCTGAAACATACCTCATCTGTTTCAATTTCTTCTTACTCGGCTGGGTGTCCAAATTGAGAAGATTCCTGTGAAACATCTTGAGATGCTTTGTTATGTTCAAGGTGTGACTTTAATACAATTTGTTCTTGTTGGCTGAACATGTGTGAAGGTCATCAATGGAAGTGTAAAGCAAATATTCAGTAGACGTGGGATTATGTGCCAAGAGATAGTTGAACCAGGGCTCACAGAGATAAATCAATTCTTTTGCCAAACTCATTCCATCATTGCTATAAATGGTTAAACACAAAAATTGTTGACAATATTAGTTGAACGATTAAAATCGCAAAACTTACAGTTATCGTGAAGTGCAGAAGTAGAAGCTGGTTGGAGCACAGGCGTTTCTCTTGTACTGTGATGTGAGGCTCTCTAGCACTGCCACTGGCAGGGAGGTGTCATTACAGTGTGACATGTTTACATTGGCAGTTCCCAGTGTAAACGTGGACATCAGCAACATCAAATAGGAAGACATCAACATTTGAGGAAGGCAGGGTTTTGTAGACAGGATCTGCACATCTCCACCCCCATCCACCCACAAGCTCTCCCCTCCCCCCACCACAGCCCTGCAATTTTTTCCCCTTTAAATATTTATCCAATTCCCCCTTTTGAGCATTTCCATTGAATCTGCTTCCATTGCCCTTTCAGGCAGTGCCTTCCAGATCACAACAACTTGCAGTGTAAAGTAAAAAATTCTCCTCATCTCCCCCTCTGCTTCTTTTACCAATTCTCTTCAACCTTTATCCCCTCTGGTTACCCACCCTCCTGCCATTCGAAACAGTTTCTCCTTATTTTCTCTATCAGAACTCCTCGTGATTTTGAACGCTTTGAGTAAATCTCCCCCTTAACCTTCTCTGCTCTAAGGAGAACAATCCCAGATTCTCCAGCCTCTCCACATTATCCTGGAACCATTCTGGTAAATCTCCCCTCAAGCAACCTCTCCAAGACATCCTTTCTAAAGTGCAGGGCCTGGAATTGGACTCAATACTCCAGCTGGGGCCCAACCAATGTTTTAGCAGAACTTCCTCACTTATGTATTCTGCATCTCCATTGATAAATCCCGCTTTTTAAAATAGCTTTTTCAACCTGTACTGCCACCTTCATTTAGTTTATATTCATTTTCTCATTCTTTCTACAAACCTCATTCTTCTCAAACACCGGTTGGGGTGGGTTCAGAGGAAGAAGTGACAGGAGGTGGAGGCAACCACAGGGAGGCCAGGGCTCTTGTCGGGATCCCATCTGATCCTCACATCAGGGCACCCATTCTTCATGGACACACTGATGTAGGTCTGGAGTCATATGCAAGCAAGACTGGGTAAGAATGGCAGCTTTCCTTCCCAAAAGGAAACAACTGATGAATAGTTATCATGGTCACCATCAGTGAGAAAACCAAATTACTAGAAACTGGCCTCGGTCGGAGTCTTGGAGAGGTTTAATGTTTTCGAGGGGGAGAGGGCGAAGTTGGCAAGGAAGGTCAGGCTTGGCCCAGGAGATGCCAAAGGGCCAATGCCAATTGCCGCAAAGAATTAGGGCAAGCCTTCGAAGAACCCTTCTTCATTTTGGCCATTTTTATATTTTAAAAAAGAGATTGTTCCTTCAAATCCCCATCCAGTGTGCATCTGCATCCAGTGCCCATCAACCCCCCAATGCCCACCATCCCATCCAGTGCCTGCCCATCCCATCCAGTGCCCACCCTCACCCATCATCCCATCCAGTGCCCACCCTCACCCAGTGCCCATCATCCCATCCAGTGCCCACCATCCCATCCAGTGCCCACCCTCACCCAGTGCCCATCATCCCATCCAGTGCCCACCCTCACCCAGTGCCCATCATCCCATCCAGTGCCCACCATCCCATCCAGTGTCTACCCTCACCCAGTGCCCACCATCCCATCCAGTGCCCATCATCCCATCCAGTGTCCACCCTCACCCAGTGCCCACCATCCCATCCAGTGCCCATCATCCTATCCAGTGTCCACCCTCACCCAGTGCCCACCATCCCATCCAGTGCCCATCATCCTATCCAGTGTCCACCCTCACCCAGTGCCCACCATCCCATCCAGTGCCCACCCTCACCCAGTGCCCACGTCCCCACCCCAGTGTCCATCATCCTATCCAGTGTCCACCCTCACCCAGTGCCCACCATCCCATCCAGTGCCCACCCTCACCCAGTGCCCACGTCCCCACCCCAGTGTCCATCATCCCATCCCGTGTCCATCCTCCGCTCCTCCCGCCACCATTTTGATTGTAGGAGCCTAACGGTCGCCCTCGCGCCGCCGGCCGTTTGTATTGAGCGCGCGCTGGTGGCGAGGAGGCACCAACCGCCGCGGGCGTCGCGCGCCTGTGCTCTATAGCGCTCCCTGCCTCTCCCGCTGGACAGAGGTGGTACTGCAACCCCCAGCCCCCATCCCCACGCACAGGGCAGCAAAAGCAAAGCAAACCTTCAGAAGCCAAAAACCAACAAAAAAAATGCTGGATTTTTAAGACGGCTTTTTTTTTTTTAAAAATTAAAATCATCTTCAAGGTGATTTTCAAAAAAATCCCTCTCCCGGACATTTAGAGGGCTCAGGTCGCGATTTCACTCAGGCGCGCAGCAGACGCCTGGCAAAACCGGGGGCCTCCTTGCGGGGCGGGGCGCCGCTGATTGGGCAACAGAGAAAGGGGGCGGGCGGACAGGGAGGCTGAGGGGCATTGGATCAAAATGGCTGACTGGTCTAGGTAGAGGAGCATGCTTTTTTCAGTCAATTCAGGATAGTTTCATGCAGGGAGCACTCAGCAGCTCAGGCAGCACCTGGGCTGGGGGAGATGGGGTTAAGGCTTCAGGGGCATTGATTTTTATTTTTATTTGTAAAAGCTGGGTGAGGAAGAAGGAAGCAGGGAGGTACATGAAGGTGGTCAGGGGGCACATGCCCATTGGCGATTTCCTTCATGGGTCAAGGCGCAGGATGGATGGAGCAAGGGGCAGGGTGCGCTACAAACCGTATAAAACACTCGTTGGACCTGCAGCTAACGTACTGCGCTTCTCTGGCTTCGAAGGGTGTGACCGCACAAGGGAGGGGCTTTTTTAGATTAACCTTTCATGGGACGTGGGCATCGCTGGCTAGCCCAGCATTTGTTGCCCATCCCTAATTGCCCCTTGAACTGAGTAGCTTGCTGGGGCCACTTTAGAGGGTAGGTAAGAGTCACCCCGCTCCCATTGCTGTGTATCTGGGGTCACATGTAGGCCAGACCGGGTAAGGACAAGCAGATTTCCTTCCCTGAAGGGCATTAGTGAACCAGATGGGTTTTTAACAACAATCGATGATAGTTTCGTGGTTGCTGTTACATTATTCTTTCATGGGATGTGGGCGTCGCTGGCTGGGCCAGCGTTTATTGTCTATCCCTAATTGCCTCTTGAGAAGGTGGTGGTGAACTGCCTTCTTGAGCCGCTGCAGTCCCCGTGTGGTATAGGGTAGGTACACCCACCGTGCTGTTAGGAAGAGGGGTTCCAGGATTTTGACCCAGCGACTGTGAAGGAATGGCTGATATATTTCCAAGTCAGGATGGTGAGGGGCTCGGAGGGGAACTTGCAGGTGGTGGTGTTCCCATGTGTCTGCTGCCCTTGTCCTTCTAGATGGTAGAGGTCGTGTGTTTGGGCGGCACTGTCGAAGGAGCCTTGGCGAGTTGCTGCAGTGCATCTTGTAGATGGTACACACACACTGCTGCCCCTGTGCGTCGGTGGTGGAGGGAGTGAATGTTTGTGGATGGGGTGCCGATCAAGCGGGGCTGCTTTGTCCTGGACGGTGTCGAGCTTCTTGAGTGCTGTGGGAGCCGCACTCATCCAGGCAAGTGGGGAGTGTCCCATCACACTCCTGACTTGTGCCTTGTAGATGGTGGACAGGCTTTGGGGAGTCAGGAGGTCAGTTACTCTCCGCAGGATTCCCAGCCTCTGACCTGCTCTTGTAGCCACAGTATTTATATGGCTGGGTCCAGTCCAGTTTCTGATCAATGGTAACCTCCCCAGTCTCTGGTGCAGAGATTTTTTGAGGATATTGGGAGGAATGGGGAGGTTTATTGAAGAGGAAAAATTAGGTAGGCTAGAGTTGTTTCCCTTGGCACAGAGGAGGCTGAGGGGTGATTTAGTCGAGGTTTATAAAATTTTAAGGGGCCTTGGAAAGCGTGGATTGGAAGGATCTATTTCCTCTTAGCAGAAAAATCAGCAGCACGCATAGATTTAAAGTAATTAGTAGAAGGATTAGGGAGGGGTGGGGACAGGGGGAATGACGTTATTTTTGATGGGCACTGGACGGGGATGGTGGGCACAGGCTGGGGATGGACACTGGATGGGAGATTGGCACTGGATGGGGGATGATGGGCATTGGGTGGGGTTATGAGCACTGGATGGGGATGGTGGGCACCGGATGGGGATGGTGGGCAGTGGATGGGGGTTTTGGGCACTGGATGGGGATGGTGGGCATTGAATGGGGATATGAGCACTGGATGGGGATGGTGGGCACCGGATGGGGATGGTGGGCACAGGCTGGGGATGGACACTGGATGGGAGATTGGCACTGGATGGGGATGGTGGGCATTGAATGGGGATATGAGCACTGGATGGGGATGGTGGGCACCGGATGGGGATGGTGGGCAGTGGATGGGGGTTTTGGGCACTGGATGGGGATGGTGGGCATTGAATGGGGATATGAGCACTGGATGGGGATGGTGGGCAGTGGATGGGGGTTTTGGGCACTGGATGGGGATGGTGGGCATTGGATGGGGTTATGGGCACTGGGTGGTGATATGGGCACTGGCAGGGTCCAGAACTCTCCGTCTGACAGGGTGGTGGAGGCAGGAACCCCCATTGCATCTAAAAATTGCACTCGGAACTAAGGGTGCGATTCGGCTGGACGGTTCTTTTCCAGCTGGCACAGACAAGATGGGCCGAGTGGCCTCCTCCTGTGCTGCACATTGTCTATGAACCTATAAGGGTCTGTGGAAGGCGTTAGGGTGGTTCGATGATTGGGCTAGAAAGCGGCAGACAGGGCTGCGCTGGGCCTGTGATGCAAAACCTGTTGTCAACGTGCTAATGCCGTGACCTGTCCCTTTCAGTTCCTGAGTAAAGATGGGACGTTCCTCGAAGGATAAACGCGACATCTACTATCGCCTGGCGAAAGAGGAGGGATGGAGAGCGAGGAGCGCCTTTAAGTTGCTGCAGCTGGACGAAGAGTATAACCTTTTTCAGGGTAATGCATCTCTATTAGAGAAACCGAGGCAAACTCCGCATTCACCAGAGCACATGGGGCCTTGAGCTTCTTATGTCGAGATATTGTGTACAAAAGCTTGGGGGGCGGGGGTGGGGGTGGTTATTCTGAAATACAAACAGTAAGTGCCAGGAGAAAAACTCAGCAGCCTCTGTGGAGAGGGAGAAACAGCTAACGTTTCGAGTCCAACGAAGGTGACTGCTCTTCAGAAGCTAGGATGAAACTTTTGTGAAGCTCTGCTGAGAGAGTACAGCGTCCAGTTCTGGTCTCCACACTTGAGGAAGGATGCGAGAGGGTGCAGGGGGAGATTTACCAGAACGGTTTCCAGAGACGGGGGCGGGGAGGACGTCTTTGGCTCCAGGGTTAGGTTGGAGAAGCTGGGGGAGCAAAGGAGATTTGATAGAGGCGCGGAAGATTAGGACAGGTTTGGGTAAGGTAGACAAGGGAAAGCCGTTCTCAAGGAGCCGGGGGGGAACGCAGATGTAAGGTTTTGGGTAAGGTGGTGGAGAGAATGTGAGAGAGAACTTTTTCTTTTTTACACACCGAGAGGTAACGACCTGGAACTCGCTGCCCACGAGGGTGGCGGAGACGGTGGACAGTTTCAAAAGGAAAGCGGGCAGGCACTTGAGGGAACCAAACTTGCAGGGCTACGGGGAGAGAGCCGAGGGGGACAGGGAGGAGGGTGGGAAATGGGACTAGATTGCTTGATAGAGAGAGCCAGCACAGATTCAAAGGGCTGAACGCCGCGCCCCCCCCCCCCCCGCCGCGTGCCAAAACGGCCACAAATTTTGTTTGATGATGTCCCTGTGAAGTCGGGACAATTCACAAAGTCTGAGGCGCTATATAAATGCAGGCTGCTGTTGCCATTGCCTCGGTCTGCCTCAGAAAACCGTCCCCTTCACTAGTTGTAGCTTGCACCCCCCCCCCCCCCCCCACCACCTTGCCGGAAGTGCAGGAGAGGGCGAGGATCAGAACGGGCTGTGGAGGCTGTTGTAGTCAAATAGCCCTCTGCTCACCGCCCCAGTGGAGATGGGAGGGGTTGGGGGCGGTGTTGGAGTGGCTTTGCGTGAGGAAACGCCCACGCTGGCATGGGACAGGAGGGCATTCGGTGGGAGTGAACCCCTTCCCCCACCCCACCCCACCCAAGTGGACCTGGTGGTCGAGGCGGGCGCTTTCGAGGTGGGAAGGGCCGCCAGGAAAAGGAAGATCCCACGTAGAATCACAGCGGGGCAGGATGCGGCGCTGTCTGCCGGAAAAGCAAGGGGCGCGGGCGGAGGAAGCGACACATTTTGTTTTCCTTCGGTCTTCTGACTCTTTAACAGAAACAGTTCACACTGTAGTTTCTAGTGCACAGATTAAATGTTTCTCCCACCAGGGGTATGCAGGGCAGTCGATTTGTGTGCCGCTCCTGGAAGCTGGAGTCAAGTCCTGAGCCGTAAACTCAAGTAAGTTTCAGACGAGGGGTCTTCCCCCATTTTCAGCCACCTCATTTTTCTGCGTGTCATTTCAAAAACCCTCCGCCTCAACTCCTGTCCGCCGACCCCACCTTCGGTCACTACCCTTGGTCCGCATTGTCTTCCTTTACCACTGTAAACGGCTACGTCAAACTTGCTGATTCAGTCTTGCTGTCAACTGTAAGACCCAGGGACAGGAGGAGGCCATTCGGCCCCTCGAGCCTGCTCCGCCGTCCAATACGATCGCGGCTGACCTACTACCTCGACTCCACTTTCCCGCCCCTGCCCCTCGATCTCCGCTTCGGACATACTCGACGACTGGGCATCCTCTGGGATCGAGGAATTCTGTGGATTCACAACCCTCTCGGAGTGAAGAAATTCCTCCTTATCCCAGTCCAAAATGGCCGCCCCTTTATCCTGACACTGTGACTCCCCCCGTGTTCTAGACTCTCCAGCCGGGACAGGGGGAACGAAACAGCCTCTCAGCATCGACCCTGTCAAACCCCCTCTAAAACCTATACCCTAAACATTTCAATCTCACATTCTTCTTCAGAGAATATCAATCCATTCCACTCAACCTCTCCTCATAGGACAATCACCGCATCCCAGGAATCAGTCCAGCGAATCTTTCTTGCACTCACTCTAGGGCAAGTATGTCCTTCCTTAGATTAGGAGACCACAACTGCGCACAGTACTCCAAGGGTGGTCTCACTGTATAACTGCAGCAAGATTTCCCTACTCTTATACTCCAATCCCTTTGCAATAAAGGCTAACATACCATTTGCCTTCCTAATTGCTTGTTGTACCTGCATGTTAACTTTCTGTGATTCATGTACAAAGACACCCAGACCCCGCTGAGTACTGAAATTCCCCAGTCTCCCACCATTCAAAAAATACTCTGCTTTTTATTTTTCTGACCAAAGTGGATAACTTCACGCTTTGCCACGTTATATTCCATCTGCCACATTCTTGACCACTCGCCCGACCTGTGCATATCCGATCATTGGCCATGGGTGGAGCAGAGCTTTTTTTCCTGTGTCAACCATCACGGCGTAACTGCGGCTGCTGCCACTGGATGGCTCCGAGGAGCAGAGATACTTTTGCTATGTGCACCGTCAAGATGCAGTTGCGAGTGATAGCCATTAGGAGGCTCTAAGGAGCCACGTTATTTTTGCTATGTAAACCGTCACGGTATAGTTGCGGGTGATGGCCACTGGGAGGCTTTGAAGAGCCGAGTTATTTTTGCTATATAAACCGTCACGGTATAGTTGCGGGTGATGGCCACTGGGAGGCTTTGAAGAGCCGAGTTATTTTTGCTATGTAAACCGTCACGGTATAGGTGTTGGAGCTGACCAGTGGATGGCTCTGTGAAGTAGAGTTTTCCAAATTGCTGCCAAATCCTTGACTAACCATGGCCGACACTACAGGAGGTTTGCTAGAATATTTGACAAATAAACCCCCCCACCTGACTTTCCTATTCTGTTGCTTCACCCCACCCCCCAGGAAGGAAGATCCCAACAGCTCAGAAATCAAAATCGTCGCTGTGGATCTACAGGTCATGGCTCCGCTCCCTGGGGTCATCCAGATCCAGGGAGACATCACCAAGGTAAGCTGGGGGACGGAACACATTCAGGAATGCTTGTGAGCTTGGGTCAAAATCCTGGAACTCCCTAACAGCACTGTGGGTGTACCTACACCAGACGGACTGCAACGGTTCGAGAAGGCGGCTCACCCCCAGCTTCTCAAGGGGCAATTAGGGACGGGCAACCAACGTTCACATCCCGTAAACGAATTAAAGAAAATATTGTTCCAATCTACTCAATCTCCGATCTCCTCATTGGGCTGCACTCTCGTCCCAGGAAGCAGTCTAGGTTGGACCAACACAGGCTGTAGGAGTTGAGTTTGCAGGTACAGCCAGTCATTAGGAAGGCAAAGGGAATGTTGGCCTTTATTGCGAGAGGGATGGAGTGTAACAGTCGGGAAGTCTTGCTCCAACTGTACAGGGCGTTGGTGAGGCCGCTCCTGGAACACTGTGTACAGTTTTGGTCTCCTCACTTAAGAAGGGATATACCCGAACTGGAAGCCGTTCACTGAGAAGGTTCACTCGGCTGATTCCTGGGACGAAGGGGATTTGTCTGATGAGGAAAGGTTGAGCAGGTTGGGCCTCTACCCATTGGAGTTTAGAAGAATGAGAGGTGATCTTATTGAAACATGTCAGATTCGGGGGGTTGGGAAGAGGGGGGTGCTTGACAGGGTGGATGCTGAGGGGATGTTTCTCCCCCTCGTGGGGGGGAATCTAGAACGGGGCGGGGGGGAAACAGTTTCAGAATGAGGGGTTTCCCATTGAAGTCGGAGACGAGGAGGAATTTCTTCCCTCAGAGGGTGGTCAGTCTGTGGAATTCCCCCCCCCCCCCCCAACCACTGCCCAGAGAGCAGTGGAGGCCGGGTCACTGAATATATTCAAGGCTGAGTTAGACAGATTTCTGATCAACGAGGGAGTTAAGGGTTATGCAAAGGGGGTGGTGGGGGGTAGGGGGGGGGGTGCGGAGCAGACAGGAAATTGGAGTTCAGGCCACAATCAAATCAGCCATGATCTTATTGAATGGCGGAGCAGGCTCGAGGGGCTGAATGGCCCGCTCCCATTCCTTCAATTCTTCTTGAGGGGCAATTAGGGATGGGCAACAGATGCTGGCGTTGCAAAGACGTTCATATCACCTTTGACAAACTAAACATTGAGGCCCTGCTTTTCCTTCTTGTCTTGTAGGTCTCCACAGCTCAAGAGATTATCAAACATTTTGAGGGGCAGACGGCGGACTTGGTGGTTTGTGATGGAGCACCAGATGGTACGATTTCAGATCCAGAGAGTCAGTCTGTGTCTCAGATTTCAGTGCAGTCCCAGGATGGCCCCCAGCGGGGGTGGGTTCATGGTCCAATTCCCAATCCTAATCTGACCCCACATTGGCCAGGCTGGGAGTTGAGGCAGGATGTTCAAAGCTTTAGAATGAGATTTGCTCTGTATCTAACCCCGTGCTGTACCTGTCCTGGGAGTGTTTGATGGGGAGGGTGTAGAGGGAGCTTTACTCTGTACCTAACCCTGTGCTGTACCTGTCCTGGGAGTGTTTGATGGGGACGGTGTAGAGGGAGCTTTACTCAGTATCTAACCCCGTGCTGTACCTGTCCTGGGAGTGTTTGATGGGGACGGTGTAGAGGAAGTTTTACTCTGTATCTAACCCCGTGCTGTACCTGTCCTGGGAGTGTTTGATGGGGACGGTGTAGAAGGAGCTTTACTCTGTATCTAACCCCGTGCTGTACCTGTCCTGGGAGTGTTTGATGGGGACGGTGTAGAAGGAGCTTTACTCTGTATCTAACCCTGTGCTGTACCTGTTCTGGGAGCGTTTGACGGGGACGGTGTAGAGGAAGTTTTACTCTGTATCTAACCCCGTGCTGTACCTGTCCTGGGAGTGTTTGATGGGGACAATGCAGAGGAAGCTTTACTCTGTATCTAACCCCGTGCTGTACCTGTTCTGGGAGTGTTTGATGGGGACAATGTAGAGGGAATTTTACTCTGTATCTAACCCCGTGCTGTACCTGTCCTGGGAATGTTTGATGGGGACAATGCAGAGGGAGCTTTACTCTGTATCTAACCCCGTGCTGTACCTGTCCTTGGTGTGTTTGATGGGGACAGTGTAGAGGAAGCTTTACTTTGTATCTAACCCTGTGCTGTACCTGTCCTGGGAGTGTTTGATGGGGACAACGTAGAGGGAGTTTTACTCTGTATCTAACCCCGTCCTGTACCTGTCCTGGGAGTGCTTCTTGGGGACAGTGTAGAGGAAGCTTTACTCTGTATCTAACCCCGTGCTGTACCTGTCCTGGGAGTGTTTGATGGGGACAATGCAGAGGGAGCTTTACTCTGTATCTAACCCCGTGCTGTACCTGTCCTGGGAATGTTTGATGGGGACGGTGTAGAGGGAGCTTTACTCTGTATCTAACCCCGTGCTGTACCTGTCCTGGGAGTGTTTGATGGGGATGGTGTAGAGGGAACTTTACTCTGTATCTAACCCTGTGCTGTACCTGTCCTGGGAGCGTTTGATGGGGACGGTGTAGAGGGAGCTTTACTCTGTATCTAACCCCGTGCTGTACCTGTCCTGGGAGTGTTTGATGGGGACGGTGTGGTTTGAACCAGTACAGAGTTACTAATGTGATGTCTAACAGAATTATTTCAGTATTCCTGTCCATTCCAGTGACTGGGCTCCATGACATCGATGAGTACATTCAGGCACAGCTCCTGCTCGCAGTAAGTGCTCTTCAAACCAGCTTTCTCACTGTTAACGTGTTCATACGGTGTCCTGTCACCAGACAGACAGAGT
This sequence comes from Carcharodon carcharias, assembly GCF_017639515.1. NCBI lineage: Eukaryota > Metazoa > Chordata > Chondrichthyes > Lamniformes > Lamnidae > Carcharodon > Carcharodon carcharias. The sequence goes on along the minus strand of NC_054501.1, from coordinate 5,713,036 downwards.
GCATGTTTGTCCTATGATGTCTCTGTGGGGCCTAGTTTGGGATCGTTTCCTTATGAATATCTCTGTCCAGGACGCTCGGGTAGGCGTGGGATAGAGCCAGAGTGCGAAATAGTTAGGGATATTTATCACTGGTTCTAAAACACAAGGCTGTCTTAGATTCGGGAAACAAGGACAGTCACCTTAGGGTAGTATTTACACCACAGAGGCAGGTCATTCGGCCCCTCTGCTCCATGCTGGTGTTTCTGATCCACACCAGCCTCCTCTTCATCTCCCCCTATTCCCATATCCTTCTATCCCTTTCTCCCACATGTGTTTATCCAGCCTCCCCCTCAAACACATCAACACGATTCACCTCAACCCCTCCCTGTGGGGGTGAGTTCCACATTCTCCCCGCTCTCTGGGTAAAGACCTTTCTCCTGAATTCTGCCCCCCTTTCGAATTTATTAGTGACTGTCTTATATTGATGTCCCCCCCCCCTAGTTCTGGTCTCCCATCGCCTGCCAACAAGTGGAAACATCTTCTCCACGTCAACCTTATGGAAACCCCCTTCATCATTTTAAAGACCTTGATCAGGTCACCCCTTTCCCCCTCACCCCGACCCCCACCCCCACACTCATCCTTCTCATTTCTAAAGAGCCCTGACCTGTTCAGTCTCTGCGGATAGTTGTAACCTCGCAGAATGTTGAGAAGCAGCATTGGAGCACCTCTGAGCGGGCAGCCTTTTTAAATGAGGGAAACAAGAGGGCAGCCATCTTGCAGGTAACCTTTGAACTCAGTAAAGCCCCATTCGTTCAAACAAACCGTCGGCAGGGATTCCAGTCGATAATGGGAGTGATGGTTAGTCTTTGGTGATAATTGTGTTTGCGGGAAAATGTTAACCATGTGGCTTGTTTGATCTCGCAGGCTCTGAATATCACCACGCACGTGCTGAAACATGGAGGGACCTTCGTAGCAAAGGTATGCCTCCGCTCGGAGGTCTCCCCCACACGGCGCTTTATTTTGGCCCTAAAGGGCAGATTTTCGTGGGTTCGACAGGGGCCCGACGGGACTGCCACTGTTTCTTTGACCGAAACCCTCTCCCTCGGGGTCGCGCTTATGTCCTTCTGTCTGGTTCGAAGCAAAGCTGAAACCAGGGTGAAAACTGGTAACCGATTATCGGCCCAGGCTGTATAACCTGGGAGGCGATGGTCAGAACGGGAGAGGCAATGGGGAGCATCCAATCGGAGGGCTGGGGACGCCGTGATATTAAACAGGGAAACTGTACGGGCAAATGTGGTCCCCTTTTTGCAGCCAGACAGAACCCACAAACTTGATGAATCACCAGACAGGACAATTTTTCTCTCTGAATGCTTAACATCCAACCGCACCCCCACAACAGGCAGGTTAACATCACCTGATGGCCCCTCCGACAGTGTGGCGCTCCCTCGGTGCTGACCGTCTGACGGCGCGGTGCCACCTCGCCACTAACCCGCCAATGGTGCGGTGCTCCCTCAGTGCTGACTGTCTGACAGTGCGGCGCTCCCTTGGCACTGACTCTCCGAAGGTGCAGCGCTCCCTCGGCACTGACCGTCCGACAGCGTGATGCTCCCTCGGTGCTGACCGTCCGACAGTGCGGCGCTCCCTCAGCACTGACCCTCCGACAGTGCGGCGCTCCCTCGGTGCTGACCCTCCGACAGTGCGGTGCTCCCTCAGCACTGACCTTCCATCAGCGCGGCGCTCTCTTGGTGCTGACCCTCCAACGGCGCGGCCGGCGCTCCCTCAGCGCTGACCCTCCCAATCATGCAGCACTGACCCTCCGACAGCATGGCGCTCCCCTCGGCACTGACCCTCCGACAGCACGGCGCTCCCCTTGGCACTGACCCTCCAACAGCATGGCGCTCCCCTTGGCACTGACCCTCCAACAGCACGGCGCTCCACTCGGCGCTGAACCTCCGACAGTGTGGCGCTCTCTCGGTGCTGACCGTCCGACAGTGCGGCGCTCCCTTGGCACTGACCCTCCAACAGCGCGGCGCTCTCTCGGTGCTGACCCTCCAACGGCGCAGCCGGCGCTCCCTCGGCGCTGACCCTCCCAATCGTGCAGCACTGACCCTCCAACAGCATGGTGCTCCCATTGGCACTGACCCTCCGACAGCACAGCGCTCCCCTCGGCACTGACCCTCCAACAGCACGGCGCTCCCCTCGGCACTGACCCTCCAACAGCACGGCGCTCCCCTCGGCACTGACCCTCCAACAGCATGGCGCTCCCCTCGGCACTGACCCTCCAACAGCACGGCGCTCCCCTCGGCGCTGACCCTCCGACAGCACGGCGCTCTCTCGGTGCTGACCATCCGACAGTGCGGCGCTCCCTCAGTACTGACCCTCCAACAGCACGGCGCTCCCCTCGGCACTGACCCTCCAACAGCTCGGCGCTCCCCTCGGCGCTGACCCACCGACAGTGTTTGTATTACTGGACTAGAAATTTGGAAGCCTGGATTAGTGATCCTTGGACATGAGTTTCCACATAGCGGGGGGCATTGAAGTTCCGTTAATTAATTCATTCTGAATTTTACAACTCATTTCAGTCACAGTAACTGCGAAACTACCGGATTGTCGTAAAAACCCCATCTGGTTCACTAATGTCCTTTAGGGAAGAAAATCTGCCGTCCTCACCCGGTCTGGCCTACATGTGACTCCAGACTCCACAGCAATGGGATTGACTCTTAACTGCCTTCTGAAATGGCCGAGCAAGTCATGGAGTTCAAAGGCAATTCAAACTATGAGGGCTTCTCACCATCACTCGTTCAAGGGCAATTAAGGGTGAACACTTATCCCGCGAATGAATAAATGGATAAAACCTCTCCACATCTCTCTCTTTCTTTGATCCGCTCCTTATAACTTCACTTGACCAATCCCTAACCCTAATCCTGCTTTGACTCAGTGTGGAGTGTGTTGGATAATGGTCCTGTGGATGCTTTGGGGTGTTTTATGTTGTCAAAGGTACTATATTAATGCAAGATAAATAGTACTTACTGTACGGAAACCGGTCACTCAGACGAGGAGGTTTATGCCAGCGTTTAAGTCCTGCAGCTTTGCAATTCCAACAGATCTTCCGTGGGAAGGACATCACGCTGTTGTACTCGCAGCTGAAGATCTTCTTCAACGAGGTCACGTGCGCAAAGCCACGGAGCAGCCGTAACTCCAGCATTGGTAAGTGTTCGAGCTTCAGGTTGAGTCGTTGTAATCGGGCTCACCATGCGGTCACTTAGAGTCTAATCGTTATGTGAAATGTCTGTAGGTGGACGGATGCTTATAAATCAGAAGAGATTTGCCTTGATGGTAGGGAGGTGCTGAACTACTCTTCGAGCCTGTCCCACCATTCATTTGGATTGTGGCTAATCTGTATCTTCCCTCTATCTACTGTAGCTCTTCATACCTCTTACCCAACAAAACTATCAAATAAAAACAAAATACTGCTGATGCTGGAGATCTGAAATAAAAATAGAAAGTGCTGTAAAAACTCAGCAGGTCTGGCAACATCTGTGGAGAAACAGAGTTAACATTTTGAGTCCAATATGACTCTTCTGAACTGAATCAAAAATCAATCAACCTCAGTTTTGAAATTTCTAATTGACCTACCCCCAACCCTGAAACCCCCACCCCACCCACCCTCAACAGCATTTTGGGGGGAGAGAGTTTCCAGATTTTCACTCCCCTTTGTGTGAAGAAGTGCTTCCTGATATCACCCCTGAACGGCCTGGCTATCAGTTTAAGGTTCTGTCTCCTTGTTCCGGACACCCTCCCACCCCCCGTTTTCTCCTGTAGTATAAATTGGCGTGATCGTCTGAAATTTGGCACTCTTGTGTTTGTTCAGATGAGTGCAAGACGGTAACGTGTGTCTCTCTCCTCAGCGATGTTTGGTGTTTGGGGCGCAGGACTGACGAATGCTTTATTCTCCCGCAGAAGCGTTTGTGGTGTGTCGTGGCTACTCTCCACCCGAGGGGTACATTCCAAACATGTCTAACCCCCTCCTGGACCACTGCTACGGTAAGGATGCACGGGGTCCATACCCTGGAACAGGATTCGCCATTTGAGTATCCCTCCCAGCCTGTCTCCCTGAAGCGCGGCAACCAGTCACGACACTTCACAATCAAAAGGAGGACATTTGGGCTCTCGATTCTGTGCTGGCTGTGCTGAACAGCAGTCCAGTTAGTCCCTGCTCCTGCCTCAGATTCCTGCAAGTTTTTCTTGTGCAATTATTTATCTAATTTCCGCTTGGAAGGAATTAAAAAATCTGTATCCATCGCCCTTTCAGGAAGCACATCCCAAATCCTAACCACGCGCTGCCGGGAAAACGTTTTGCTGCTGTTGCCTCTGCTACTTTTGCCAATCGATCTCTGCTTATGGACCCTGCAGCCGTCGGAAACAGTTTCTCTTTAGCTGATCTGCTGCTGAAACCCTCGTTCATACGTTTCTTACCTCCAAACTCAACTATTCCGACGCACTTCTGGCTGCTTCCGCTCTCTAACCGTGAGGTCATCCAAAAATTCAGCTGCCCCCGGGTCCAAACACACTGAGTCCCGTTCACCTGTCACACCCCCCCCCCGCCTCAGGTGCTCGCTGACCCACACTGGCTCCCGGTCCAGAAACGCCTCCATTTTAAAACTCTTATCCTCGTTTTCAAATCCCCTTGTGGCACTCACCCACCCCTATCTCTGTAACCTCCTCCAGCCCCTACAACCCTCCCTATCTCTGTAAACTCCTCCAGCCCCTACACCCCTCCCTATCTCTGTAACCTCCTCCAGCCCCTACACCCCTCCCTATCTCTGTAACCTCGTCCAGTCCCTACAACCCTCTCTATCTCTGTAACCTCCTCCAGCCCCTACAACCCTCCCTATCTCTGTAATCTCCTCCAGCCCCTACACCCCTCCCTCTCTCTGTAACCTCCTCCAGCCCCTACATCCCTCCCTATCTCTGTAACCTCGTCCAGTCCCTACAACCCTCCCTATCTCTGTAACCTCCTCCAGCCCCTACACCCCTCCCTATCTCTGTAACCTCGTCCAGTCCCTACACCCCTCCCTATCTCTGTAACCTCCTCCAGCCCCTACACCCCTCCCTATCTCTGTAACCTCCTCCAGCCCCTACAACCCTCCCTATCTCTGTAACCTCCTCCAGCCCCTACACCCCTCTCTATCTCTGTAAACTCCCCCAGCCCCTACACCCCTCCCTATCTCTGTAACCTCCTCCAGCCCCTACACCCCTCCCTATCTCTGTAAGCTCCTCCAGACCCTACACCCCTCCCTATCTCTGTAACCTCCTCCAGCCCCTACAACCCTCCCTATCTCTGTAACCTCCTCCAGCCCCTACACCCCTCTCTATCTCTGTAAACTCCCCCAGCCCCTACACCCCTCCCTATCTCTGTAAACTCCCCCAGTCCCTACACCCCTCCCTATCTCTGTAAGCTCCTCCAGACCCTACACCCCTCCCTATCTCTGTAACCTCCTCCAGCCCCTACAACCCTCCCTCTCTCTGTAACCTCGTCCAGTCCCTACACCCCTCCTTATCTCTGTAACCTCCTCCAGCCCCTACACCCCTCTCTCTGTAACCTCGTCCAGTCCCTACACCCCTCCCTATCTCTGTAACCTCCTCCAGCCCCTACACCCCTCCCTATCTCTGTAACCTCGTCCAGTCCCTACACCCCTCCCTCTCTCTGTAACCTCCTCCAGTCCCTACACCCACCCCTATCTCTGTAATCTCCTCCAGCCCCTACACCCCTCTCTCTGTAACCTCGTCCAGTCCCTACACCCCTCCCTATCTCTGTAACCTCGTCCAGTCCCTACACCCCTCCCTATCTCTGTAACCTCCTCCAGCCCCTACACCCCTCCCTATCTCTGTAACCTCCTCCAGCCCCTACAACCCTATCTCTGTAACCTCCTCCAGCCCCTACAACCCTCCCCATCTCTGTAACCCCCTCCAGCCCCTACAACCCTCCCTATCTCTGTAACCTCCTCCAGCTCCTACAACCCTCCCTATCTCTGTAACCTCCTACAGCCCCTACAACCCTCCCTATCTCTGTAAGCTCCTACCACCCTCCGAGATCTCTGCGCTCCTCCAATTCCGGCCTCTCGAGCATCCCCCGATTCCCATCGCTCCACCATTGGCGGCCGGGCCTTCAGCTGCCTGGGGTTGGGGGGGGGTGCAGCTGAGCTCTGGAATTCCCTCCCCAAACCTCTCCGCCTCTCTCTGCCCTCCTTTAAGACGCACCTTAAAACTCAGCTTTTGGCCACCTGTCCCTAAGGTCTCATGTGGCTCACGGGGGGTGGGGGGGGGTCATACTTTGTTTCATGACACTCTGGTAAAGCGCCACAGGGATGTCTCATTGTGTTAAGGGCGCTACATAAATGTAAGTTGTCGTTACACTCGGTGTTTTCCTCCCTCTTTCCCCAGATGTGGACTTTAACCAGCTTGAAGGCCCCAATAGGTTCATCGTGCCATTCCTCGCATGTGGTGACCTCAGTGCCTATGACTCCGACAAGACCTATCCCCTACAGGTGGGAGCAGGGAGCCGCTGTCACGCTGACAGAACGACAACAGGCCAGAACACTGAAAGAAAGCCAGTTCCGCTGGTTGGGGGAGTCTGGGACGAGGGAGCAGAGTCTAAAAGGGTGGTCAGAGTTTCAAACCACGGCTCAATCGCTGATCTTAAATCTGAGCGTTTTTTTTAATTGAGGGATGTGGGGTCGAAGGCGGGTATGTGGGGTCGAAGGCGGGTATGTGAGGTCGAAGGCGGGTATGTGAGGTCGAAGGCGGGTATGTGAGGTCGAAGGCGGGTATGTGAGGTCGAAGGCGGGTATGTGAGGTCGAAGGCGGGTATGTGAGGTCGAAGGCGGGTATGTGGGGTCGAAGGCGGGTATGTGGGGTCGAAGGCGGGTATGTGGGGTCGAAGGCAGGTATGTGGGGTTCAGCGGATCAGGCATGGCTGCTGAGGGGCAGAGCACACTCGGGGGGGCTGAGTGGCCTCCTGCTGTTCCGAATGTCGGAATGCTTCAGGAGCCGGAAGAGTGGGTGCAGGACTCGGGGGTCACAGGTCCCACCCCAGAGAATCTAGATCATAAGAATGCAGACCGACACCCCCGAGGTGCTGTTGAGGGACTCGCTAATAGTGGAATTTTCAGCATCCATTTTAGAGGGCACTCGGCTTTATCATTTCATCTGAAACACCCTCCCGCAGCGCCACGCCCCCTCCCCTCCACACTGACCCTCCCGCAGCACCACGCCCCCTCCCCATCCACACTGACCCTCCCGCAGCGCCACGCCCCCCTCCACACTGACCCTCCCGCAGCGCCACGCCCCCTCCACACTGACCCTCCCGCAGCGCCACGCCCCCTCCACACTGACCCGTCCCGCAGCGCCACGCCCCCTCCACACTGACCCTCCCGCAGTGCCACATCCCCTCCCCCTCCACACTGACCCTCCCGCAGCGCCACGCCCCCTCCACACTGACCCTCCCACAGCGCCACGCCCCCCTCCACACTGACCCTCCCGCAGCGCCACACCCCCCTCCACACTGACCCTCCCGCAGCACCACACCCCCCTCCACACTGACCCTCCCGCAGCGCCACACCCCCTCCACACTGACCCTCCCGCAGCGCCACACCCCCCTCCACACTGACCCTCCCGCAGCGCCACGCCCCCTCCCCCTCCACACTGACCCTCCTGCTGCGCTACACCCCCGCCACACTGACACTCCCGCAGCGCCACGCCCCCTCCCCTCCACACTGACCCTCCCGCAGCGCCACGCCCCCTCCACACTGACCCTCCCGCAGCGCCACGTCCCCCTCCACACTGACCGTCCCGCAGCGCCACGCCCCCTCCCCGCCACACTGACTCTCCCGCAGCGCCACACCTCCTCCACACTGACCCTCCCGCAGTGCCACATCCCCTCCCCCTCCACACTGACCCTCCCGCAGCGCCACGCCCCCTCCACACTGACCCTCCCGCAGCGCCACGTCCCCCTCCACACTGACCGTCCCGCAGCGCCACGCCCCCTCCCCGCCACACTGACCCTCCCACAGCGCCACACCTCCTCCACACTGACCCTCCCGCAGTGCCACATCCCCTCCCCCTCCACACTGACCCTCCCGCAGCGCCACGCCCCCTCCCCCTCCACACTGACCCTCCCGCTGCGCCACACCCCCCTCCACACTGACCCTCCCGCAGCGCCACGCTCCCTCCCCCTTCACACTGACCCTTCCGCAGTGCCACACCCCCCTCAACACTGACCCTCCCGCAGCGCCACGCCCCTCCACACTGACCCTCCCGCAGCGCCACGCCACCCCACACTGACCCTCCCGCAGCGCCACGCCACCCCCACACTGACCCTCCCGCAGCGCCACGCCCCCTCCCCTCCACACTGACCCTCCCGCAGCGCCACGCCCACTCCACACTGACCCTCCCGCAGCGCCACGCCCCCTCCCCTCCACACTGACCCTCCCGCAGCGCCACGCCCCCTCCACACTGACCCTCCCGCAGCGCCACGTCCCCCTCCACACTGACCCTCCCGCAGCGCCACGCCCCCTCCCTGCCACACTGACCCTCCCGCAGCGCCACACCTCCTCCACACTGACCCTCCCGCAGTGCCACATCCCCTCCCCCTCCACACTGACCCTCCCGCAGCACCACGCCCCCTCCCCCTCCACACTGACCCTCCCACAGCACCACGCCCCCTCCCCCTCCACACTGACCCTCCCGCAGCGCCACGCCCCCTCCCCTCCACACTGACCCTCCCGCAGCGCCACGCCCCCTCCCCGCCACACTGACCCTCCCGCAGCGCCACGCCCCCTCCCCGCTACACTGACCCTCCCGCAGCGCCATGCCCCCTCCCCTCCACAATGACCTTCCCGCAGCGCCACACCTCCTCCACACTGACCCTCCCGCAGCGCCACACCTCCTCCACACTGACCCTCCCGCAGCGCCACGCCCCCTCCACACTGACCCTCCCGCAGCGCCACGTCCCCTCCACACTGACCCTCCCGCAGCGCCACGCCCCCTCCACACTGACCCTGCTGCAGCGCCACATCCCCGCCACACTGATCCTCCCGCAGCGCCACGCCCCCTCCCCTCCACACTGACCCTCCCGCAGCGCCACGCCCCCTCCACACTGACCCTCCCGCAGCGCCACGCCCCCTTCCCTCCACACTGACCCTCCCGCAGCGCCACGCCCCCTCCACACTGACCTTCCTGCAGCGCCACACCCCCCTCCACACTGACCCTCCCGCAGTGCCACGCCCCCTCCACACTGACCCTACCGCAGCACCACACCCCCTCCACACTGACCCTCCTGCAGCGCCACGCCCCCTCCCCCTCCACACTGACCCTCCCGCAGCGCCACGCCCCCTCCACACTGACCCTCCCGCAGCGCCACGCCCCCTCCCCTCCACACTGACCATCCCGCAGCACCACGCCCCCTCCACACTGACCCTCCCGCAGCACCACGCCCCCTCCCCTCCGCACTGACCCTCCCGCAGCGCCACGCCCCCTCCCCTCCACACTGACCCTCCTGCAGCGCCACGCCCCCTCCCCGCCACACTGACCCTCCCGCAGCGCCACGCCCCCACCCCGCCACACTGACCCTCCCGCAGCGCCACACCTCCTCCACACTGACCCTCCCGCAGCACCAGGTCCCCTCCACACTGACCCTCCCGCAGCGCCACGCCCCCTCCACACTGACCCTCCCGCAGCGCCACGCCCCCTCTACACTGACCCTCCCGCAGCTCCACGCCCCTTCCACACTGACCCTCCCGCAGCGCCACGCCCCCTCCACACTGACCCTCCCGCAGCACCACGCCCCCTCTACACTGACCCTCCCGCAGTGCCACATCCCCTCCCCCTCCACACTGACCCTTCCGCAGCGCCACGCCCCCCTCCACACTGACCCTGCTGCAGCGCCACATCCCCGCCACACTGTCCCTCCCGCAGCGCCACGCCCCCTCCTCACTGACCCTCCCGCAGCGCCACGCCCCCTCCCCTCCACACTGACCCACCCGCAGCGCCACGCCCCCTCCACACTGACGCTCCCGCAGCGCCACGCCCCCTCCCCTCCGCACTGACCCTCCCGCAGCGCCACGCCCCCTCCACACTGACCCTCCCGCAGCGCCACGTCCCCTCCACACTGACCCTCCCGCAGCGCCACGCCCCCTCCACACTGACCCTCCCGCAGCGCCACGCCCCCTCCACACTGACCCTCCCGCAGCGCCACGCCCCCTCCACACTGACCCTCCCGCAGCTCCACGCCCCCTCCACACTGACCCTCCCGCAGCGCCACGCCCCCTCCACACTGACCCTCCCGCAGCGCCACGCCCCCTCTACACTGACCCTCCCGCAGTGCCACATCCCCTCCCCCTCCACACTGACCCTTCCGCAGCGCCACGCCCCCTCCACACTGACCGTGCTGCAGTGCCACATCCCCGCCACACTGTCCCTCCCGCAGCGCCACGCCCCCTCCTCACTGACCCTCCCGCAGCGCCATGCCCCCTCCACACTGACCCTCCCGCAGCGCCACGCCCCCTCCCCTCCACACTGACCCACCCGCAGCGCCACGCCCCCTCCACACTGACGCTCCCGCAGCGCCACGCCCCCTCCCCTCCGCACTGACCCTCCCGCAGCGCCACGCCCCCTCCACACTGACCCTCCCGCAGCGCCACGTCCCCTCCACACTGACCCTCCCGCAGCGCCACGCCCCCTCCACACTGACCCTCCCGCAGCGCCACGCCCCCTCCACACTGACCCTCCCGCAGCGCCACGCCCCCCTCCACACTGACCCTCCCGCAGCTCCACGCCCCCTCCACACTGACCCTCCCGCAGCGCCACGCCCCCTCCACACTGACCCTCCCGCAGCGCCACGCCCCCCTCTACACTGACCCTCCCGCAGTGCCACATCCCCTCCCCCTCCACACTGACCCTTCCGCAGCGCCACGCCCCCTCCACACTGACCCTGCTGCAGCGCCACATCCCCGCCACACTGTCCCTCCCGCAGCGCCACGCCCCCTCCTCACTGACCCTCCCGCAGCGCCATGCCCCCTCCACACTGACCCTCCCGCAGCGCCACGCCCCCTCCCCTCCACACTGACCCACCCGCAGCGCCACGCCCCCTCCACACTGACGCTCCCGCAGCGCCACGCCCCCTCCCCTCCACACTGACCCTCCCGCAGCGCCACGCCCCCTCCACACTGACCCTCCCGCAGCGCCACGTCCCCTCCACACTGACCCTCCCGCAGCGCCACGCCCCCTCCACAGTGACCCTCCCGCAGTGCCACGCCCCCTCCACACTGACCCTCCCGCAGCGCCACGCCCCCTCCACACTGACCCTCCCGCAGCTCCACGCCCCCTCCACACTGACCCTCCCGCAGCGCCACGCCCCCTCCACACTGACCCTCCCGCAGCGCCACGCCCCCTCTACACTGACCCTCCCGCAGTGCCACATCCCCTCCCCCTCCACACTGACCCTTCCGCAGCGCCACGCCCCCTCCACACTGACCCTGCTGCAGCGCCACATCCCCGCCACACTGTCCCTCCCGCAGTGCCACGCCCCCTCCTCACTGACCCTCCCGCAGCGCCATGCCCCCTCCACACTGACCATCCCGCAGCGCCATGCCCCCTCCACACTGACCCTCCCGCAGCGCCACGCCCCCTCCCCTCCACACTGACCCACCCGCAGCGCCACGCCCCCCTCCACACTGACCCTCCCGCAGCGCCACGCCCCCTCCCCTCCGCACTGACCCTCCCGCAGCGCCACGCCCCCTCCACACTGACCCTCCCGCAGCGCCACACCTCCTCCACACTGACCCTCCCGCAGCGCCACATCCCCTCCACACTGACCCTCCCGCAGCATCACGCCCCCTCCACACTGACCCTCCCGCAACGCGACGCCCCCTCCACACTGACCCTCCCGCAGCGCCACATCCCCTCCACACTGACCCTCCCGCAGCGCCACGCCCCCTCCACACTGATCCTCCCGCAGCGCCACGCCCCCTCCACACTGACCCTCCCGCAGCGCCACGCCCCCTCCCCTTCCACACTGACCCTCCCGCAGCGCCACATCCCCTCCACACTGACCCTCCCGCAGCGCCACGCCCCCTCCACACTGACCCTCCTGCAGCGCCACGCCCCCTCCCCTTCCACACTGACCCTCCCGCAGCGCCACACCTCCTCCACACTGACCCTCCCGCAGCGCCACGTCCCCTCCACACTGACCCTCCTGCAGCGCCACGCCCCCTCCACACTGACCCTCCTGCAGCGCCACGCCCCCTCCCCTTCCACACTGACCCTCCCGCAGCGCCACGTCCCCTCCACACTGACCCTCCCGCAGCGCCACGTCCCCTCCACACTGACCCTCCCGCAGCATCACGCCCCCTTCCCCTCCACACTGACCGTCCCGCAGCGCCACGCCCCCTCCACACTGACCCTCCCGCAGCACCACACCCCCTCCTCACTGACCCTCCCGCAGCGCCATGCCCCCTCCACACTGACCCTCCCGCAGCGCCACGCCCCCTCCCCTCCACACTGACCCACCCGCAGCGCCACGCCCCCTCCACACTGACGCTCCCGCAGCGCCACGCCCCCTCCCCTCCGCACTGACCCTCCCGCAGCGCCACGCCCCCTCCACACTGACCCTCCCGCAGCGCCACACCCCCTCCACACTGACCCTCCCGCAGCGCCACATCCCCTCCACACTGACCCTCCCGCAGCATCACGCCCCCTCCACACTGACCCTCCCGCAACGCGACGCCCCCTCCACACTGACCCTCCCGCAGCGCCACGCCCCCTCCCCTTCCACACTGACCCTCCCGCAGCGCCACATCCCCTCCACACTGACCCTCCCGCAGCGCCATGCCCCCTCCACACTGACCCTCCTGCAGCGCCACGCCCCCTCCCCTTCCACACTGACCCTCCCGCAGCGCCACACCTCCTCCACACTGACCCTCCCGCAGCGCCACGTCCCCTCCACACTGACCCTCCCGCAGCGACACGCCCCCTCCACACTGACCCTCCTGCAGCGCCACGCCCCCTCCCCTTCCACACTGACCCTCCCGCAGCGCCACGTCCCCTCCACACTGACCCTCCTGCAGCGCCACGTCCCCTCCACACTGACCCTCCCGCAGCATCACGCCCCCTTCCCCTCCACACTGACCCTCCCGCAGCGCCACGCCCCCTCCACACTGACCCTCCCGCAGCGCCACGCCCCCCTCCACACTGACCCTCCCGCAGCATCACGCCCCCTTACCCTCCACACTGAACCTCCTGCAGCGCCACGCCCCCTCCCCCTCCACACTGACCCTCCCGCAGCGCCACGCCCCCTCCCCTCCACACTGACCCTCCCGCAGCGCCACGCCCTCTCCACACTGACCCTCCCACAGCACCACACCCCCCTCCACACTGACCCTCCCGCAGTGCCACACCCCCTCCCACGTCCCCTCCACACTGACCCTCCCGCAGCACCACGCCCCCTCCCCTCCACACTGACCCTCCCGCAGTGCCACACCCCCTCCACACTGACCCTCCCGCAGCATCACGCCCCCTCCCCTCCACACTGACCCTCCCGCAGCGCCACACCCCCCTCCACACTGACCCTCCCGCAGTGCCACACCCCCTCCACACTGACCCTACCGCAGCACCACGCCCCCTCCCCTCCACACTGACCCTCCCGCAGCGCCACGCCCCCTCCACACTGACCCTCCCGCAGCGCCACGCCCCCTCCACACTGACCCTCCCGCAGCGCCACGCCCCCTCCACACTGACCCTCCCGCAGCGCCACATCCCCTCCCCCTCCACACTGACCCTCCCGCAGCGCCACATCCCCTACCCCTCCACACTGACCCTCCCGCAGCGCCACATCCCCTCCCCTCCACACTGACCCTCCCGCAGCATCACGCCCCCTCCCCTCCACACTGACCCTCCCGCAGCGCCACACCCCCCTCCACACTGACCCTCCCGCAGCGCCACGCCCCCCTCCACACTGACCCTCCCGCAGCGCCACGCCCCCTTCCCCTCCACACTGACCCTCCTGCAGCGCCTCGCCCCCTCCCCCTCCACACTGACACTACCGCAGCATCACGCCCCCTTCCCCTCCACACTGACCCTCCCGCAGCGCCACGCCCCCTCCACACTGACCCTCCCGCAGCGCCACGCCCCCCTCCACACTGACCCTCCCGCAGCATCACGCCCCCTTCCCCTCCACACTGAACCTCCTGCAGCGCCACGCCCCCTCCCCCTCCACACTGACCCTCCCGCAGCGCCACGCCCCCTCCCCTCCACACTGACCCTCCCGCAGCGCCACGCCCCCTCCACACTGACCCTCCCACAGCACCACACCCCCCTCCACACTGACCCTCCCGCAGTGCCACACCCCCTCCACGTCCCCTCCACACTGACCCTCCCGCAGCACCACGCCCCCTCCCCTCCACACTGACCCTCCCGCAGTGCCACACCCCCCTCCACACTGACCCTCCCGCAGCATCACGCCCCCTCCCCTCCACACTGACCCTCCCGCAGCGCCACACCCCCCTCCACACTGACCCTCCCGCAGTGCCACACCCCCTCCACACTGACCCTACCGCAGCGCCACGCCCCCTCCCCTCCACACTGACCCTCCCGCAGCGCCACGCCCCCTCCACACTGACCCTCCCGCAGCGCCACGTCCCCCTCCACACTGACCCTCCCGCAGCGCCACATCCCCTCCCCCTCCACACTGACCCTCCCGCAGCGCCACATCCCCTCCCCCTCCACACTGACCCTCCCGCAGCGCCACATCCCCTCCCCTCCACACTGACCCTCCCGCAGCATCACGCCCCCTCCCCTCCACACTGACCCTCCCGCAGCGCCACACCCCCCTCCACACTGACCCTCCCGCAGCGCCACGCCCCCTCCACACTGACCCTCCCGCAGCGCCACGCCCCCTCCACACTGACCCTCCTGCAGCGCCTCGCCCCCTCCCCCTCCACACTGACACTACCGCAGCGCCACGCCCCCTCCACACTGACCCTCACGCAGCACCACGCCCCCTCCACACTGACCCTCCCGCAGCGCCACGCCCCCTCCACACTGACCCTCCCGCAGCACCACGCCCCCTTCCACACTGACCCTCCCGCAGCGCCACGCCCCCTCCACACTGACCCTCCCGCAGCATCACGCCCCCTCCCCTCCGCACTGACCCTCCCGCAGCGCCACGCCCCCCTCCACACTGACCCTCCCGCAGCGCCACGCCCCCTTCCCCTCCACACTGACCCTCCCGCAGCATCACGCCCCCTCCCCTCCGCACTGACCCTCCCGCAGCGCCACGCCCCCTCCACACTGACCCTCACGCAGCACCACGCCCCCTCCACACTGTCCCTCCCGCAGCGCCACGCCCCCTCCACACTGACCCTCACGCAGCACTGCGCCCATCAGCATGGCGAGTCCATATTATACAATCAGGTCTCTGGAGCGAGGGCCTGAATCCCATGGCATCCTGAGTCAGCCACGCACCACAGCCAACACCTGAGGGACGGTGGGAAGGGTCTGGTTGGTTCACGTTTCGGTTGTAACTCTTCCGTTTCTGTTCTCTGCCCTGTAGCTGGATCCCAGTAAGGAGTACA
The DNA here is from genome assembly GCF_017639515.1 of Carcharodon carcharias. Lineage (NCBI taxonomy): Eukaryota > Metazoa > Chordata > Chondrichthyes > Lamniformes > Lamnidae > Carcharodon > Carcharodon carcharias. Next base: position 5,697,428 of record NC_054501.1, on the reverse strand, counting down.
CCTACACGCCACCCACCCAGCCTCCCATCCGCCCTCCCTATCAGGAGGCATGTTTCTTGAAGAAGAATAACCTTCTGGCCAAGGAGCGAGCCCCCTCGCCCTCGGAGAGACTCGATCCACCCTCCGAGGAGTCCCCCTCACCCTCGGGGAGGCCCGACCCACCCTCAGAGCAGCCTCCCTCGCTTTTGGAGCCGACAGAGCTGCCCCTGGCCAAGGAGAGTGACATCGCCGGAGCATTCGGAGGCTTGTCTGTAACCCAGCCCGTTTAAAATCCAGGACCAACTTTTGAGTTTAATGTTTCAGTCACAACTACACATCTGCTGTTTTTAAAAACTGATGAGCAATTAATTAAAAGTGCAAATAAATGCGTGTGTGGGGAAGCATTAATATTCGGGGTTTAACGGGGTGGGTGGGGACTCAGATGGCGTAACCCCCTTCAGATTCTAACTTATTTATAACCTCTTAGTTTAGAGGAATTAAACCATCAGGAAAGATTGAACAGGCCGGGGCTTTTTACTCTAGAAAAGAGGAGGCTGAGGGGGTGACCTGATCGAGCTCTTTAAAATGATGAAGGGGGTTTCGATAGGGTGGACATAGAGATGTTTCCACTTGTGGAAGAGAGACCAGGACTAGGGGGCCATCGATATAAGACAGTCACTAATAAATCCAATCGGTGGAGGGTGGTGGGGGGGGGGGGGTGAGAGGAATTCAGGAGAAACATCTTTACCCAGAGAGCAGGGAGAATGTGGAACTCGCTCCCACAGGGAGGGGGTCGAGATGAATAGTGTTGACGTGCTTAAGTGGGGGGGGTGGTTGGATAAACATACGAGGGAGAAAGGGGTAGAAGGGTAGGGGGAGATGAAGAGAGGGTGGGAGGAGGCTGGCCTGGAGCAGAAGGGCCGAATGGCCTCTGGTGTAAACTGAACATAAACTGCAGACTCCCATCTCCTAGCCTCTGGACCACAGCAGACGAGCTGAAGCTTGAAGGGAGAGCTGGTGTTGAAGGAGCAGCTGTGATGTCTTGTGCAGTTGAATAGCTCATCACTGACTGGCACTCGGGTACGATCATTGGGGGGTAGCAGGAGGACTTTAGACACCACAACGAAGAGAGAAGGAACCATTAAGGAGAGAGAGAATAGAGAGTCAATTGTATAATTTAATTTTCATTGTTAAATATTAGTGGCACAGCTTTACAAGTAGTTGTGCAACCACACAGCACCTTGTGCACAGCCTCAGCCACAACTAACCCAGTCTGCTGTGGTAGACCCACCACAAACTCCATCCTACAAAACCCCTTTCAAACACGTACAAGCTCACAAAATTCAGGCAGCCCAGCATGGATCCCTGCAGGACCCTCACACAGCGAGGAAGATCCCGAGTAACAACGATATATTAATTCCAGAGGGGGTGTCACAAACACTGGTCAAATCCTGCCTTTAATTTGCAGAATATTTAACCAGCGTTTTAGGGGATTGCAGTCTGCGAGAATTGCAGCCGGTAAATGGGAAATCTGGGCCACATCTGCACGTTGCAAGATAAAGTAGTGTTTACAAAGATTTCGTTAAATAAAACAGAAACTGCCTTTTTTTTTAAAAAAAACACTAACTAAGCAGTTACAAACATAATTCATCCTGCTTATGTTAAATATCTCATCTGCCCTCCTCAGACCTTGAAGGCAGTGTAGCACGTGCAAACACATCAAAGTGACTTCCACAAAATTAATCTACATGAAGGGTGCGCAGGCAAATGCTTGAGTCTCTTTACACACAGAAAGATGCCACAGAGGAACGGCCACTTGACTGAGGGAGTTAGGTGGCTGGATACACTACCAAGAGGTTTGACCAGTGATAGTGGTCAACAGTGCAGTGCAGTCTTCAACCTCCAACTGAAACACCGCTTCAGTGTTTGCCATCTGTTTAAATCTCTCATCGGAAAGATGGCACCCTCCGACAGTGCGGCGCTCCCTCAGCACTGACCCTCCGACAGTGCGGCGCTCCCTCGGCACTGACCCTCCGACAGTGCGGCACTCCCTCAGCACTGACCCTCCGACAGTGCGGCGCTCCCTCAGCACTGACCCTCCGACAGTGCGGCGCTCCCTCAGCACTGACCCTCCGACAGTGCGGCGCTCCCTCAGCACTGACCCTCCGACAGTGCGGCGCTCCCTCAGCACTGACCCTCCGACAGTGCGGCGCTCCCTCAGCACTGATCCTCCGACAGTGCGGCGCTCCCTCAGTACTGACCCTCCGACAGTGCGGCGCTCCCTCAGCACTGACCCTCCGACAGTGCGGCTCTCCCTCAGCACTGACCCTCCGACAGTGCGGCGCTCCCTCAGCACTGACCCTCCAACAGTGCGGCGCTCCCTCAGCAGTGCACTGAGGAGTGTCAGCTGGGATAACGGGAAGTTCTCGTGGGTGGTGGGAGGGGGAGACTTACCCCTGGAATCAGAGCCAGCCCTATGGCTGCCGATTCTCATCTTAAGACAAGCTTCAGGGAATTTATTCAGGTTGGATTTTGGCAGGGCGTTGGTGGGGGTGGCAGGGTTTGGGGTTTCGTTTAAACATTTCCACCCCGTGAGAATAAGGCAACAGCCCCTCATTGGCTAAAGCTGGGGGCGCAGGCGAAAAACATGTCCAATGGCAGTGTCCAGGGTGGGAGGTGTCGCCGGGCAGATTGGGAGATTCCAGAGAGCGGGAGAATCAATGTACAAACAACGTTCCTGTTTCGAGCTGCTCTTGAGGGCGCGGCAGTGAAAAATTCACACACCCTCCCCACCCCCGCACGCTCATAGGGGGCGCGGATTCCTGCTGTGGAGCCGAGTTAGCAGCTCCCGGACTGGTAAATAGCGGACGTGGGGTCCCTGCACCCCCAGATCTGCCTGCAGCCTGCTCCCGCTGAAGGCCTAGCTGGCATTGTGACAGGAGGGCAACCCCTACGGGTGGCGGGCAATGTGTAGACGTTTCGAGCAGCAGGGGGGAGGGGGGGGACAAGGTGGGACAAGCAAGCAGGCCTGGGGACGCCCTTCGTCTGCCTCTCCTGGGGAGGGAGGGGGGGGTGAGCAGGGCAGAGATGAGAAGGGTGAGGGAGCAGAAGAGGAGGAGGAGGGGGTCTTTGCGGGGGGGGGGGGGGGGGGGGGGGGGGGGGGAACAAGGAGGGAGGGGGATCACCTGGGACACCTTTACGCACACCCTAGCAACCAGCTCATAGCAACCTGGGTCAGGCGGTGGGGGTGGGTGCTGGGGGGGGAAACCTGGGAACAGGGCACCAGGGGAGGCCAGACATGCAGCCGAAGTCGATTCTGAATAACTCCGAATCTTGCAGCTGCTGCAAATAAAAGTCTATCTCTCTTTAAGGTTTTCACATATTTATATTTATATATATATATAATATATTATAGATATAAAATATCTAGCAGCTAACAGCCCATCATGCAGAGGGCTGTCTCGAGTGGGAGGTGAGCCTTGTTACTTCTGCTCCCGTCGCCAGATGATGACCATTCCCTTGGCGTCACTGGAGGCGAGCAAACTCTCGTCACAGTTAAAGCTGACGTCCAGCACGGCTGCGCTGTGACCCTGGAGCTTGTTCACAATCGCCTTCGTAGCCCGCTCCACGTCAAAGAAATAGACGCACATGTCCTCACTGCCGGTGACTGCAGGGGTGAGGAAGGAGGGAGGGAGGGGGAGAGAGAGAGAGAGAAAGAGAGAGAAAGAAAGAAGGAACCGTCAGCAGCGTGCACAGTGATTACAGAGTAAAGCTCCCCCTACATTGTCCCCATCAAACACTCCCAGGACAGGTACAGCACAGGGTTAGATACAGAGTAAAGCTGCCTCTACACTGTCCCCATCAAACACTCCCAGGACAGGTACAGCACGGGGTTAGATACAGAGTAAAGGTCCCTCTACACCGTCCCCATCAAACACTCCCAGGACAGGTACAGAACGGGGTTAGATACAGAGTAAAGCTCCCTCTACACCGTCCCCATCAAACACTCCCAGGACAGGTACAACACGGTGTTAGATACAGAGTAAAGCTTCCTCTACACTGCCCCCATCAAACACTCCCAGGACAGGTACAGCACGGGGTTAGATACAGAGTAAAGCTTCCTCTACACTGCCCCCATCAAACACTCCCAGGACAGGTACAGCACGGGGTTAGATACAGAGTAAAGCTCCCTCTACACCGTCCCCATCAAACACTCCCAGGACAGGTACAGCACGGGGTTAGATACAGAGTAAAGCTCCCTCTACACCGTCCCCATCAAACACTCCCAGGACAGGTACAGCACGGGGTTAGATACAGAGTAAAGCTTCCTCTACACCGTCCCCATCAAACACTCCCAGGACAGGTACAGCACGGGGTTAGATACAGAGTAAAGCTCCCTCTACACTGTCCCCATCAAACACTCCCAGGACAGGTACAGCACGGGGTTAGATACAGAGTAAAGCTCCCTCTACACTGTCCCCATCAAACACTCCCAGGACAGGTACAGCACGGGGTTAGATACACACAGGTTATCAAGATAAAGATGCTCAGACTGAGTAGAATGTGCCACATGTTGCCATTTCTATGAATCTGTCATTGCCCAGGTCATTCTGTGAAACGAGGAGGATTCTCACCGACACAGGCCCCCTGCCGGAATGACATGAGGGGACAGAAGATACTGTGGACTGGATTCGCGCTCTGCTGAATTTCGAAGGTCCTCTTTAGCTGCAGTGTACCCTCATTATCCACCACCCTGTGAACACAGGATACGGACACTGAAAATATTGGAGACGCGCACAGGCCCCCAGAGTCCATTCACACTCTCTCACCCACCTCCACAACACATGCACGCACGCACAGGTTCGCTCAGTCACTCACACACGCACACAGGCACACACTCACCCACGCACAGGCACACGCCCACCCACGCACAGGCACATTCACACCCACGCACAGGCACACGCCCACCCACGCACAGGCACACGCCCACCCACACACAGGCACACGCTCACAAACAGACACAGAGACACAGACAAACACTCCTCCCACAGCCCAGCTATCATCCTCTCAAACAGGCACATGCTCACCCATGCACAGGCACACGCCCACCCACACACAGGCACACGCCCACCCACGCACGGGCACACGCCCACCCACACGCCCACCCATGCACGGGCACACGCCCACCCACGCACGGGCACACGCCCACCCACGCACGGGCACACGCCCACCCACGCACGGGCACACGCCCACCCACGCACAGGCACACGCTCACCCACGCACAGGCACACGTCCACCCACGCACAGGCACACGCTCACCCACGCACAGGCACAAGCTCACCCACGCACAGGCACAAGCTCACCCACGCACAGGCACACGCTCACCCACGCACAGGCACACGCTCACCCACGCACAGGCACACGCTCACCCACGCACAGGCACACGCTCACCCACGCACAGGCACACGCTCACAAACAGACACAGAGACACACACAAACACTCCTCCCACAGCCCAGCTATCATCCTCTCACAAACCCCCACAAGACAGACAGGTGCTCAGCCAGGTCCCAGCTCCCTGTTCACCTGTACAGCAGCAGTTTGTTGACGCAGGCGTTCACCAGGAGGGAGGGGTCACGTGCCTCCCGACTGATCCAGGATCGGGCAGAGATGCTCGTTATCGAACTCCCCTCACTCACCACCAGGCGCTTTGCTTTGGTCAGTTTACCTGGGAACAGAGGCAGCAAAACAAAGAGTCTATTAAAGGGAGAGCGAGAGACGGAGCGAGAGAGAGAGAGAGAGACAGACAGAAAGAGAGAGAGAGACAGAGAGACAGAGACAGAGAGAGAGAGACAGAGAGAGAGAGAGAGAGAGACAGAGAGAGAGAGAGAGAGACAGAGAGGGAGAGAGAGACAGAGAGGGAGGGAGAGAGACAGAGAGGGAGAGAGACAGAGAGGGAGAGAGACAGAGAGGGAGAGAGACAGAGAGGGAGAGAGACAGAGAGGGAGAGAGACAGAGAGGGAGAGAGACAGAGAGGGAGAGAGACAGAGAGGGAGAGAGACAGAGAGGGAGAGAGACAGAGAGGGAGAGAGGCAGAGAGAGACAGAGGCAGAGAGAGAGACAGAGGCAGAGAGAGAGACAGAGAGAGAGAGAGAGACAGAGAGAGAGAGAGAGACAGAGAGAGAGAGAGAGAGAGACAGAGAGAGCGAGAGAGACAGAGGGAGCGAGAGAGACAGAGGGAGCGAGAGAGAGGGAGAGACGAGAGAGAGGGAGAGACGAGAGAGAGACAAGAGAGAGAGACAGAGAGAGAGAGACAGAGAGAGGCAAGAGGGAGAGACAAGAGAGAGAGACGAGGGAGAGACAAGAGAGAGAGAGAGAGAGAGAGAGATCAGGGAGAGAGAGAGAGAGACAGAGAGAGAGCGAGAGAGACAGAGAGAGAGCGAGAGAGACAGAGAGAGAGCGAGAGAGAGGGAGAGACGAGAGAGAGAGAGATCAGGGAGAGAGAGAGAGAGAGAGACAGAGAGAGAGCGAGAGAGAGGGAGAGACGAGAGAGAGAGATCAGGGAGAGAGAGACAGAGAGAGAGAGACAGAGAGAGAGTGAGAGAGAGGGAGAGACGAGAGAGAGAGAGAGACAGAGAGAGAGCGAGAGAGAGGGAGAGACGAGAGAGAGAGATCAGGGAGAGAGAGACAGAGAGAGAGAGAGAGAGAGCGAGAGAGAGAGGGAGAGACGAGAGAGAGAGAGATCAGGGAGAGAAAGAGAGAGACAAGGAGAGACAGAGAGAGCGAGCCGGAGAGAGTGTGTGCTGAGGAAACCAGAGTTGCGGTGGGGGGAGGGAGTGCACTCCCAATGCGCAGAGGAAGATCCCGACACCCACCTGTGGCCATGTCGAAGAGGAAAGAGAAAATGCTGCCCCGGTCGTCACCTGCCCAGAGGATTCTCCCGGGTGAGTCGAAGGATAAGGAAAGGACACGGCCTGTCAGCTTGCTGGAGCCTCCCTTCACCTTCTTGCCAGTGGAAATGTTCATGACGTGAACGTTATGCTTGTTGTTCCCGACCTGAGACCGAACACAAGGACAAAGCTGTCAGCTTCCGGTCCCCAATGTCTGCTGCAGAAACCCGAGGCAGAAATCCGGTGTACGGGACTGAAGTGGTTATATCACTGGGCTAGTTATCCTGGGTACGGGAGTGTAGGGTTATATCGCTGGACTAGTAATCCGGAGTACGGGAGTGCAGAGGTTATATCCCTGGGCTAGTTATCCTGGGTACGGGAGTGTAGCGGTTATATCACTGGGCTAGTAATCCAGGGTACGGGTGAGGCAGGGCAGGGGGTGGAGAAGTGAATAAAAATCCTTCTGCATTTCCAGCCTACCAGCCACACTGCTACTGTCAGCTTTAACAAGATCTCCCATTGTAAAGCTGTCACTACTGCATTTAGTTTTGCTATGTCAACAGTCACACTGTAGTTTTAGGCTCGGGCCATCAGGACCCGACAGTGCGGCGCTCCCTCAGCACTGACCCTCCGACCGCGCGGCGCTCCCTCAGCGCTGACCCTCCGACAGTGCGGCGCTCCCTCAGCACTGACCCTCTGACAGTGCGGCGCTCCCTCAGCGCTGACCCTCCGACAGTGCGGCGCTCCCTCAGCGCTGACCCTCCGACAGTGCGGCGCTCCCTCAGCGCTGACCCTCCAACCGCGCAGCACTCCCTCAGCGCTGACCCTCCAACCGCGCGGCACTCCCTCAGCGCTGACCCTCCCACAGTGCGGCGCTCCCTCAGCACTGACCCTCTGACAGTGCGGCGCTCCCTCAGCGCTGACCCTCCGACAGCGCGGCGCTCCCTCAGCGCTGACCCTCTGACAGAGCGGTGCTCCCTCAGCACTGACCCTCTGACAGCGTGGCGCTCCCTCAGCACTGACCCTCCGACAGCACGGCGCTCCCTCAGCGCTGACCCTCCGACAGAGCGGCACTCCCTCAGCGCTGACCCTCCCACAGTGCGGCACTCCCTCAGCGCTGACCCTCCGACAGCGCGGCGCTCCCTCGGCGCCGACCCTCCGACCGCGCGGCACTCCCTCGGCGCTGACCCTCCGACCGCGCGGCGCTCCCTCGGCGCCGACCCTCCGACCGCGCGGCGCTCCCTCGGCGCCGACCCTCCGACCGCGCGGCGCTCCCTCAGCGCTGCAGCCGCAGACTGGCAGCCCGGATTGCGGAGCTCCCGTCTCGGCACCAGGGCTCGAACCCACGACCTCACACTCAGGGCCGGCCCAGCTGGCAGAGGACGGCCTCCTTCGCCCCGCCCCCTTCCCCGGGTCACCTACCACGGTCAGGTTGTTGTTCATGGGTTGGAAAGTGCAGCAGAGCAGCTCGGAGCTGTCGGGATCGGGAATCTCCCGGATGCACTTGCCGTCCTCAGTGGCCCAGATCCTCATGGTGGCGTCCAGCGAGGTGGTGACGATCACGTCGTTGGAGAGGGACCAGGCGAAGTCGGTGACCCCTCGGCTGTGACCCCGCAGCACCCTCAGCACCGCAGGCGGCGTGGGCACCAGCTGGAAGATGGAGACGGTCCCGTCCAGGGAGCAGCAGGCCAGCCGGTTCTTGTCATCGTTGGCGAACTGCACCTTCGGAACTGAGCGGGAAGCCGAGAAGATCAGGTCAACAAGGCAGCACCAGGGCAGCGCAATTGGCTTTACTAAAAAGGTGGGCACGAGAAGGGGGAGGCTCGCGGGCTCAGGTCAGACATTGATGGAATCGCACAGCGCAGGAGGCCACTCAGCCCATCGTGCCTGTGCCAGTTGCTTGAAAGAGCTTTCCAATTAGTCCCACACCTATTCCACACCCCAGATCTTCTACCCCACTGCCCTGCAATTTCTTTCCCCTTCGGGTATTTCTCCAATTCCCCCTATTGAATCTGCTTCCGCCGCCCTTTCAGGCAGCGCCTTCCAGATCACAACAACTCGCTGGGTCAAAAAGAATAAAATTCTCCACATCCGCCCCCCCCCCCACCCCCACCACCTCCCCCCGCCACTCCCTCTGGTTCCTTTAATCAAGGGCATCGTGAAGAACTCCCACCCGGCTTCCACGCACCTCCAACCCCTCCCAAACGCACTGACCCCCCGACAGCGCGGCGCTCCCTCAGCGCTGACCCCCTGACAGCGTGGCGCTCCCTCAGCACTGACCCTCCAACAATGTGGCGCTCCCTCAGCACTGACCCTCCGACAGCGCGGCGCTCCCTCAGCGTTGACCCTCCGACAGTGCAGCGCTCCCTCAGCACTGACCCTCCAACAATGTGGCGCTCCCTCAGCACTGACCCTCCGACAGCGCGGCGCTCCCTCCGTGCTGACCCTCCGACAGTGCGGCGCTCCCTCAGCACTGACCCTCCGACAGCGCGGCTCTCCCTCAGCACTGACCCTCCGACAGTGCGGCGCTCCCTCAGCACTGACCCTCCGACAGTGCGGCGCTCCCTCAGCACTGACCCTCCGACAGTGCGGCGCTCCCTCAGCACTGACCCTCCGACAGTGCGGCGCTCCCTCAGCACTGACCCTCCGACAGTGCGGCGCTCCCTCAGTGTTGACCCTCCGACAGTGCGGCGCTCCCTCAGCACTGACCCTCCGACAGCGCGGCTCTCCCTCAGCACTGACCCTCCGACAGTGCGGCACTCCCTCAGCGCTGACCCCCCGACAGCGCGGCGCTCCCTCAGCGCTGACCCTCCGAGGGGCGTTATCGGGCTTGCATTGGGGAGATCCAGCGGGGGGGGTAGAGCCTCGAGCCCACGGGTTCCCATCTCCGAGATGAGGCGGGCACTGGCGACCAAGCGGATTCTCTTCGTCTGCAACGCACCCCCCCCAACCCCCCAAACAACCAGCCCTGCGGGGACCCCTGCCCGCGCCCCGTCCCTCCCTCACCTGCTTCGTCCACGTGCTGGTCGAAGATGTGGTACATCCCTGCGAAGGCGTAGTTCTCGCTGAGGGTGGTGTCACCCGCCATGGCCCGGCTAGCTTCTGCCACCGAGGTGGGCACCACGCTGCCTGGTGACCTGCGAGGGAGAAGGACACGGGACAGTGAAATTCGCATTCCCGCGGGGCCGGGGGCAGGGGGAGTTGTGGGGGCGGGGGGGGGGGGTGTGGAGACCCTCCTGCCTCGGGGGTTTTCCGAAAGCCGACGAAACGTTCCGCTCTTTAAGCGACGCCGACGGTTAAGGGTTGGGGAGGTGGGGTGGGGCGGGGGGGGAGGAGGAGCGGTTACTCACTTATCCTCGTATGTCACGCGATTCATCTGCGCCTGCAGCTGGTAGGACCCGCGGCTGACCGAGCGTCTGTGCCCCCTCGCTCCCTGGGCGCGTAGGTCGTCCTCAAAATCCTGGGCCAGTTATTAAAAAGAGAAACCGGACAAGAGGCGGTGAAAGAAACATTGTCTCACACGGACACACCCGAGCTGCGTGCGCGCACAGACACACGAGAGAGAGGTGGAGAGGAAGTGGGTGGGGGGGGGGGAGTGGATAAATCACAGGGGACAGAATTTCCAAAGCTTAAAATTCTAAAATACAGCCATTCCGGGAGTCAGGTGGGCGCGCGGTCAGTTTCGCGCTCCTGCCTCGCCGTCAAAGGGGCCGAGTGTCCCGGCCGTGGGGAGGGAGAGGCAAGCTTAGCGGCTCCGGGCCACCCTCGAGCTCTTCGAGGGCAAGGCAGTGATTGGGGGAAGGCCAAGGGGTTGGAGATCGCCGACGGGGAGGGTCGATTTGAGGGACGGTCGGAGGCGGCTGGCAAGGGTTCAGGAATCGACGGGTCCGCGTTCGAACAGAGCGAGGGAGGGAGGTTGAGGAGGAGGGGTGGGGTAGGGAGGAGAGGAGGCAGGGGGGAGGGGGCGGGGGAGGGACCCAGCAGGTGGTCAAAAGGAGGTGAGAGGGAGGGAGGGTAAAAGGGGAGAAATCACCTGATGGGAGGGAGGGGTAGAGCTGCCCAGCTACAAGATTGCGGTGGGTGGGTGTGATTTTCGAAAAGTGGCTGAGAGACGAGGAGAGAGAGAAAAGCACGCACACACTCACTCATACACTCACACACAGCTCCCAGCAAATACACCATCGTCAGGGATCCCAGAACTTACCCGCCCGTTCGGCCTCGGAACGGTGCGTGCAGGTTCCTGAAAGGAGGGGATAAAAATTAATTGCGGTGGTTTGGAGGGGCAAGGCGATACACCAATGAAAACATAAGCACAGCACAACTTCCACACCCTGCCCTGAGCCGGACCTTTCTGGTTCTCGCCTCGCCCGAAAGCGCTGGCTTCCACTGAGGTTACGCTCCCCACCAATTCCTGACCCAGTTCAGCACTTCTCCTGCATCAACCTAGACTGCTGCTGGAATTGGAATTTGAGCCTCTCAGACGAGCAAGGTCTAGCACTTTACAGGAGGCATTCCCACAGGCTGACGCTCACTCATACATACACACACACACACACACAGGCGGGCACACGGGGAGAGAGGCACACACACGCAGGCAGGCAGACGCGTGCACACACATGGCAGGCGGGCGCTCCCAGGCAGACAGGCGCGCGCACACACAGGCAGACAGACGCGCGCGCGCACACAGAGGCAGACAGACGCGCGCGCGCACACAGAGGCAGACAGACGCGCGCGCGCACACACACAGGCAGACAGGCGCACACACACACACAGGCAGACAGGCGCGCGCGCGCACACACACACACACAGGCAAACAGGCGCGCGCGCGCACACACAAACACACACACAGGCAGACAGGAGCGCGCGCACACACACAGGCAGGCAGACAGGCGCGCGCGCGCACACACAAACACACACACAGGCAGACAGGAGCGCGCGCACACACACAGGCAGGCAGACAGGCGCGCGCGCGCACAGGCAGGCAGACAGGCGCGCGCGCGCACAGGCAGGCAGGCAGGCGCGCGCGCGCACAGGCAGGCAGGCAGGCCCGCGCGCGCGCACAGGCAGGCAGGCAGGCGCGCGCGCGCGCACAGGCAGGCAGGCAGGCGCGCGCGCGCGCACAGGCAGGCAGGCAGGCGCGCGCGCGCGCACAGGCAGGCAGGCAGGCGCGCGCGCGCGCACAGGCAGGCAGGCAGGCAGGCGCGCGCGCGCGCACAGGCAGGCAGGCAGGCGCGCGCGCGCGCGCACAGGCAGGCAGGCAGGCGCGCGCGCGCGCGCACAGGCAGGCAGGCAGGCGCGCGCGCGCGCGCACAGGCAGGCAGGCAGGCGCGCGCGCGCGCGCACAGGCAGGCAGGCAGGCGCGCGCGCGCGCGCACAGGCAGGCAGGCAGGCGCGCGCGCGCGCGCACAGGCAGGCAGGCAGGCGCGCGCGCGCAGGCAGGCAGGCAGGCGCGCGCGCGCGCAGGCAGGCAGGCAGGCGCGCGCGCGCGCGCACAGGCAGACAGGCGCGCGCGCGCGCACAGGCAGACAGGCGCGCGCGCGCGCGCACAGGCAGACAGGCGCGCGCACGCGCGCACAGGCAGACAGGCGCGCGCACGCGCGCACAGGCAGACAGGCGCGCGCACGCGCGCACAGGCAGACAGGCGCGCGCACGCGCGCACAGGCAGACAGGCGCGCGCACGCGCGCACAGGCAGACAGGCGCGCGCACGCGCGCACAGGCAGACAGGCGCGCGCACGCGCGCACAGGCAGACAGGCGCGCGCACGCGCGCACAGGCAGACAGGCGCGCGCACGCGCGCACAGGCAGACAGGCGCGCACACGCGCGCACAGGCAGACAGGCGCGCACACGCGCGCACAGGCAGACAGGCGCGCACACGCGCGCACAGGCAGACAGGCGCGCGCACAGGCAGACAGGCGCGCACACGCGCGCACAGGCAGACAGGCGCGCACACGCACGCACAGGCAGACAGGCGCGCACACGCACGCACAGGCAGACAGGCGCGCACACGCACGCACAGGCAGACAGGCGCGCACACGCACGCACAGGCAGACAGGCGCGCACACGCACGCACAGGCAGACAGGCGCGCACACGCACGCACAGGCAGACAGGCGCGCACACGCACGCACAGGCAGACAGGCGCGCACACGCACGCACAGGCAGACAGGCGCGCACACGCACGCACAGGCAGACAGGCGCGCACACGCACGCACAGGCAGACAGGCGCGCACACGCACGCACAGGCAGACAGGCGCGCACACGCACGCACAGGCAGACAGGCGCGCACACGCACGCACAGGCAGACAGGCGCGCACACGCACGCACAGGCAGACAGGCGCGCACACGCACGCACAGGCAGGCAGGCGCGCACACGCACGCACAGGCAGACAGGCGCGCACACGCACGCACAGGCAGACAGGCGCGCACACGCACGCACAGGCAGACAGGCGCGCACACGCACGCACAGGCAGACAGGCGCGCACACGCACGCACAGGCAGACAGGCGCGCACACGCACGCACAGGCAGACAGGTGCGCACACTTCTTAGACAAAGCTAGGTATCAAGGATGACTTGCTCCCACTCCAATTCAATGGGTTTTGAGTCCAATGTGCGATCTGCAGGCTCTGCCACAGGCAGGCCAGTGGTGCTTGAAGGGTTGGGGAGATATGCTGTCTGGAAGTTTGTGCACTCCCTCTGATGCCTCCACTTCACCTCCGCACGTCCCCAGCGAAGTCGCTTGATGTGTTCGGTCTGCGCTCTCCTGAATGAACCTTCCCCATTTCGGTCAGTCACAAGCCAGCGAGTCGGCAGGCGGTGTCTGACCTCTTCGGGGATGCTTTGAGGGCACCCCTCTAAGAGCTTTCACTGTCCTCCTGGGAGACTCCCGCCACAACCATATGGAGCAGTAGCTTCAGGAGTCCAGTGTCGGGCGCACGGTTAACATGTCCCGCCCAGCGGAGCTGGTTTTGAGTGATTAACACCTCGACGCTGGGGGCGATGGCTGAGCAGGGGACGGTGTTGTCGGACCACCTTTCTGGCCACCGGATTCGGAGGACCTAGCGATGGCCCTGCTGCTGGTAACTCTCCAGAGAGTCGAGGCTCCTGCTGTAGACAGTCCATGTCTCTGAAGCATAAGCGAGCGCAGAACAAACGCGGACACATACACGCGTGTGAGCACACGTGTGCGCGTTTATTCTGCGTCCGCACGTGACACGCCCGCACACGCAGACACACACAGAGGTCACTCGAGACCTGATCTTCTCTCTCTCCCTCTCCTGAAGACAGGGCAGCACCCTCACACCACCCCCCCGCCAACCGCAATCAGCCTGAGGGAGAAGGGATGTAGCTGCGCTGCTGGCCCACACGGGGACTGAGTGACACCCCGCGCAAGGTGAACGGTTTCGGCTTGCCCCCCCCCCCACCACTCTCCGCCAACGCCCGGGGCCCCCCCCAACCCCCCACCCACCCCCCCCCACCCCATTACCTCCATCCGGTCCAGGGTGGTGCGGCTGCTCCGGATGCTGTTACTGTAAGTCCGGAAACTGCTCTGCTCAGACAGGGGCCCGTAGCGCTGGGCCAGGAGCTGGCTGCGGAGCTTCAGGTACTGGCGCCGCAGGAGAGGGTCGAAGCCGCCCTTGGCATTCTCCCGCAGCAGCTGGCTACGCCGGCGGATGTACTGCGTGCGGAACTGCGGGAAGTTGGAGGTCCGGTACGCGTTATACCTAGGGAGAGCAGGAAGCGAGAGAGATAGTGAGAAAGGGAGATCCCACAGGCACTGGCAAGTCTTCAGGGAGTTGTGGGGCCTCTGCAGAAGCACAGGACCATCTGCAAGAGAGAGGAACAAAAAGCTAACAGAGAGCCACAATCACATTCCGGAGGAAAGGTGTTCCCCCCACCCCCACCGGCATCCGGCACAATTTTAAAGGGCAAGTTGGGAATTGTTCAGTCCCGCCTGACTGTGATCCTGAAACAATCCCAGGATCTTCATCGGGTCTCTGGTCGCAGATGATCAGAGCGCTCACTTGCATAGCCACAGGGCAACAGTGGAGAGGTGGATGGTATACCTGTAATTATTCACTGTGAAACGGCTGTGTGTGTCACACTTGAGTCGGAGGTTCAGTGCTGAGGGAGCGCCGCACTGTCGGAGGGTCAGTGCTGAGGGAGCGCTGCACTGTCAGAGGGTCAGTGCTGAGGGAGCGCCGCACTGTCAGAGGGTCAGTGCTGAGGGAGCGCCGCACTGTCGGAGGGTCAGTGCTGAGGGAGCGCCGCGCTGTCGGAGGGTCAGTGCTGAGGGAGCTCCGCACTGTCGGAGGGTAAGTGCTGAGGGAGCTCCGCACTGTCGGGGGGTCAGTGCCGAGGGAGTGCCGCACCGTCGGAGGGTCAGTGCCAAGGGAGTGCCGCACTGTCGGAGGGTCAGTGCTGAGGGAGCGCCGCACTGTCGGAGGGTTAGTGCTGAGGGAGCGCCGCACTGTCGGAGGGTCAGTGCTGAGGGAGCGCCGCGCTGTCGGAGGGTCAGTACTGAGGGAGCGCCGCACTGTCGGAGGGTCAGTGCCGAGGGAGTGCCGCACTGTCGGAGGGTCAGTGCCGAGGGAGTGCCGCACTGTCGGAGGGTCAGTGCCGAGGGAGTGCCGCACTGTCGGAGGGTCAGTGCTGAGGGAGCGCCGTGCTGTCGGAGAGTCAGTGCTGAGGGAGCGCCGCACTGTCGGAGGGTCAGTGCCGAGGGAGTGCCGCACTGTCGGAGGGTCAGTGCTGAGGGAGCGCCGTGCTGTCGGACAGTCAGTGCTGAGGGAGCGCCGCACTGTCGGAGGGTCAGTGCCGAGGGAGTGCCGCACTGTCGGAGGGTCAGTGCTGAGGGAGCGCCGTGCTGTCGGAGGGTCAGTGCTGAGGGAGCGCCGTGCTGTCGGAGGGTCAGTGCTGAGGGAGCGCCGCGCTGTCGGAGGGTCAGTGCCGAGGGAGTGCCGCACTGTCGGAGGGTCAGTGCCGAGGGAGCGCCGTGCTGTCGGAGGGTCAGTGCTGAGGGAGCGCCGTGCTGTCGGAGGGTCAGTGCTGAGGGAGCGCCGCGCTGTCGGAGGGTCAGTGCCGCGGGAGAGCTGCACTGTTGGAGGGTCAGTGCCGAGGGAGTGCCGCACTGTCGGAGGGTAAGTGCTGAGGGAGCTCCGCGCTCTCGGAGGGTCAATGCCGAGGGAGCGCCGCACTGTCGGAGGGTCAGCGCTGAGGGAGCGCCGCACTGTCGGAGGGTCAGTGCTGAGGGAGCGCCGTGCTGTCGGAGGGTCAGTGCTGAGGGAGCGCCGCGCTGTGGGAGGATCAGTGCCGAGGGAGCGCCGCACTGTCGGAGGGTCAGTGCCGAGGGAGCGCCGCACTGTCGGAGGGTCAGTGCTGAGGGAGCGCCGCACTGTCAGAGTGTCAGTGCCGCGGGAGAGCTGCACTGTTGGAGGGTCAATGCCGAGGGAGCGCCGCACTGTTGGAGGGTCAATGCCGAGGGAGCGCCGCGCTGTCGGAGGGTCAGCACTGAGGGAGCGCCACACTGTCGGAGGGTCAGTGCTGAGGGAGCGCCGCACTGTCGGAGGGTCAGTGCTGAGGGAGCGCCGCACTGTCGGAGGGTCAGTGCCAAGGGAGCGCCGCACTGTCGGAGGGTCAGTGCCGAGGGAGAGCTGCACTGTTGGAGGGTCAGTGCCGAGGGAGTGCCGCACTGTCGGAGGGTCAGTGCTGAGGGAGCGCCGCACTGTCGGAGGGTCAATGCCAAGGGCGCACTGCACTGTCGGAGGGTCAGTGCCGAGGGAGCGTCGCACTGTCGGAGGGTCAGTGCCGAGGGAGCGCCGCACTGTCGGAGGGTCAGCGCTGAGGGAGCTCCGCGCTGTCGGGGGGTCAGTGCTGAGGGAGCGCCGCACTGTCAGACGGTCAGTGCCGCGGGAGAGCTGCACTGTTGGAGGGTCAATGCCGAGGGAGCGCCACACTGTCGGAGGGTCAGCGCCGAGGGAGCGCCGCACTGTCGGAGGGTAAGTGCTGAGGGAGCTCCGCGTTGTCGGAGGGTCAGTGCTGAGGGAGCGCCGCACTGTCGGAGGGTCAGTGCCGCGGGAGAGCTGCACTGTTGGAGGGTCAGTGCCGAGGGAGTGCCGCACTGTCGGAGGGTCAGTGCCGAGGGAGCGCCGCACTGTCGGAGGGTCAGTGCTGAGGGAGCGCCGCGCTGTCGGAGGGCCAGTGCTGAGGGAGTGCCGCGCTGTCGGAGGGTCAGTGCCGAGGGAGTGCCGCGCTGTCGGAGGGTCAGTGCCGAGGGAGCGCCGCACTGTCGGAGGGTCAGCGCTGAGGGAGTGCCGCACTGTCGGAGGGTCAGTGCCGAGGGAGTGCCGCACTGTCGGAGGGTCAGTGCCGAGGGAGTGCCGCGCTGTCGGAGGGTCAGTGCTGAGGGAGCGCCGTGCTGTCGGATGGTCAGTGCTGAGGGAGCGCCGTGCTGTCGGAGGGTCAGTGCTGAGGGAGCGCTGTGCTGTCGGAGGGTCAGTGCTGAGGGAGCGCCGCGCTGTCGGAGGGTCAGTGCCGAGGGAGTGCCGCACTGTCGGAGGGTCAGTGCTGAGGGAGCGCCGTGCTGTCGGAGGGTCAGTGCTGAGGGAGCGCCGTGCTGTCGGAGGGTCAGTGCTGAGGGAGCGCCGCACTGTCGGAGGGTCAGTGCCGCGGGAGAGCTGCACTGTTGGAGGGTCAGTGCCGAGGGAGTGCCGCACTGTCGGAGGGTAAGTGCTGAGGGAGCTCCGCGCTCTCGGAGGGTCAATGCCGAGGGAGCGCCGCACTGTCGGAGGGTCAGCGCTGAGGGAGCGCCGCACTGTCGGAGGGTCAGTGCTGAGGGAGCGCCGTGCTGTCGGAGGGTCAGTGCTGAGGGAGTGCCGCGCTGTGGGAGGATCAGTGCCGAGGGAGCGCCGCACTGTCGGAGGGTCAGTGCCGAGGGAGTGCCGCACTGTCGGAGGGTCAGTGCCGAGGGAGCGCCGCACTGTCGGAGGGTCAGTGCTGAGGGAGCGCCGCACTGTCAGAATGTCAGTGCCGCGGGAGAGCTGCACTGTTGGAGGGTCAATGCCGAGGGAGCGCCGCACTGTCGGAGGGTCAGTGCCGCGGGAGAGCTGCACTGTTGGAGGGTCAGTGCCGAGGGAGTGCCGCACTGTCGGAGAGTCAGTGCGGAGGGAGCGCCGCACGGTCGGAGGGTCAGTGCTGAGGGAACGCCACGCTGTCGGAAGGTCAGTGCCGAGGGAGCGCAGCACTGTTGGAGGATCAGTGCCGAGGGAGTGCCGTGCTGTCGGAGAGTCAGTGCGGAGGGAGCGCCGCACGGTCGGAGGGTCAGTGCTGAGGGAGCGCCACACTGTCGGAGGGTCAGCGCTGAGGGAGCGCCGCACTGTCGGAGGGTCAGCGCTGAAGGAGCGCCGCGCTGTCGGAGGGTCAGTGCTGAGGGAGCGCCGCACTGTCGGAGGGTCAGTGCTGAGGGAGCGCCGCGCTGTCGGAGGGTCAGTGCTGAGGGAGCGCCGCACTGTCGGAGGGTCAGTGCTGAGGGAGCGCTGCACTGTCGGAGGGTCAGTGCTGAGGGAGCGCCGCACTGTCGGAGGGTCAGTGCTGAGGGAGCGCCGCACTGTCAGAGGGTCAGTGCCGAGGGAGCGCCGCACTGTCGGAGGGTCAGTACTGAGGTCAACAGAGTGAAGACAAAGCATCTACTGGTGAGATTAAATTCAAACCCTCAAGGGTAGAATACTTTCAGGGCTACCGGGCCAATTGCACAGGGTTTTGGTGAGACCACATCAGGAATAACTGTGCGCAGTTTTGGTCTCCACATTTAAGGAAAGATAGACTCGCATCAGAGGCGGGTACAGCGAAGGTTCACTCGATTGGTCCCTGCGATGAGGGGGTTGCCCTATGATGAGAGGCTGAGTAAACTGGGCCGATGTTCTCTGGAGTTTAGCAGAATGAGAGGCGATCACATTGGGACGTACAAGATTCTGAAGGGGTTTGACAGGGCGGGCGCGGAGAGATTGTTTCCACTGCTCAGCGGGGGGGATCTAAAACACAAGGCGAGAGGGGGCACAGTTTCAGGATAAGGGGGCCAATCGTTCAGGACTGAGATGAGGAGAAGTTTCTTCACTCAAAGGGTTGTGAATCTCTGGAATTCCCTCCCCCAGAGGGTTGTGGATGCTCCATCGTTGAAGACATTTAAGGCCGGGATAGACGGATTTTTGGTATCTCGGGGAATCGAGGGATATGGGGCAGAGGGCGGGAAAGTGGGAGTTGAAGCCCAAGATCGTACTGAATGGGGAAGCAGGCTTGACGGGCCGAACGGCCCACTCACGCTCCTGTTTCTTGAGAGACAGAGGCCGGGAGCACTTTCAAAGTGCCACAATGGGCCTGACTGGCCTCTGTTAAAGCAGGGTCACACTTCCCTATGGGAGACTGAGATGCCGCAGAGCACGGAGGAAGTAGTGGAGAGATTGGGGGTTGGGGGCATGAATGAGACGTTGTTGAGCCTCGGTGGAGGGGGTGGGGGCCTGCGAAGCGCACACCCGGTTTACCACATCAGACGGGGGCCCTTATTTCCAACGCCCACCCCCCCACCACACACACTGCCAAGCTGGCATGGCCAAAACCTCACCTGGCATCCACAGCTAACACCTGCTGCCAGACAGCTGCCATCCCACAGGCACTGGCAAGTCTTCAGGGAGTTGTGGGGCCTCTGCAGAAGCACAGGACCATCTGCAAGAGAGAGGAACAAAAAGCTAACAGAGAGCCACAATCACATTCCACAGGAAAGGTGTCCCCCCTCCCCCCGGCATCTGGCACAATTTAAAGGGCAAGTTGGGAATTGTTCAGTCCCGCCTGACTGTGATCCTGGAAAAATCCCAGGATCTTCATTGGGTCTCTGGTCGCAGATGATCAGAGCGCCCACTTGCATAGCCACAGGGCAACAGTGGAGAGGTGGACGGTATATCTGTAATTATTCACTGTGAAATGGCTCCATGGGTCACACTCGAGTCGGAGGGGTCAGTGCCGAGGGGGCGCCGCACTGTCGGAGGGTCAGTGCCGAGGGGGCGCCGCACTGTCGGAGGGTCAGTGCCGAGGGGGCGCCGCACTGTCGGAGGGTCAGTGCCGAGGGGGCGCCGCACTGTCGGAGGGTCAGTGCCGAGGGGGCGCCGCACTGTCGGAGGGTCAGTGCCGAGGGGGCGCCGCACTGTCGGAGGGTCAGTGCCGAGGGGGCGCCGCACTGTCGGAGGGTCAGTGCCGAGGGGGCGCCGCACTGTCGGAGGGTCAGTGCCGAGGGGGCGCCGCACTGTCGGAGGGTCAGTGCCGAGGGGGCGCCGCACTGTCGGAGGGTCAGTGCCGAGGGGGAGCCGCACTGTCGGAGGGTCAGTGCCGAGGGGGAGCCGCACTGTCGGAGGGTCAGTGCCGAGGGGGCGCCGCACTGTCGGAGGGTCAGTGCCGAGGGGGCGCCGCACTGTCGGAGGGTCAGTGCCGAAGGGGCGCCGCACTGTCGGAGGGTCAGTGGGACTGAGACCCCAGCTGCCCTTTCAGGTCAATGTAAAAGATCCCACGGCCACTATTGGAAGAAGTGCGGGCTGTGGGCGGGGAGTTCACCCCAGTGTCCTATGGCCAATATTTATTCCTCAACCAACATCACTGAAAAACAGGTGATCTGGGTCATTATCACATTGATGTTCATGGGAGCTTGCTGTGCACAAATTGGCTGCTGCATTTCCTACATTTCAACAGAACTGCAGAGGTACTTCATTGGCTGCGAGGTCCTCCTATGCTGGTGAAAGGCAGAGGAGTAATTGGCATCTTTCTTTCAGCTTAAAGCAAAGGTCAATGGGTGGATGAAGTCTGGCTCATTCATCCCCCTCCCCAACCCTGGTGGGATGGTCCTGAGGCTAAACGCAGCAGCTGGGTGCAGCTCGTTCAGCACAGATTCAGAACGCAGTCTCAAGGACACTGCAATCCAGTCACCACAAGTACAGCAGGCTGCACGTTCCAACCCATGCCCTGGAAGTGGGGGGGGTGGGGGGGTGCAATGCTGCCTTCTCTCACTTTCTAGACTAGAGTTGAAGCCCGTGAGGAGCCCCAAAACTCTCAAAGGGCTTTTGAAAGACATTTGCAGGCCCTCAAACTCTCCAAACCTGTGCAATTCTCCAACTGACTGTTTTGTTTATCGACAGGGCAAAAAAATCAATTGATTGATTCATTTAGCGGACGTGGGCATCA
Source organism: Carcharodon carcharias (assembly GCF_017639515.1). Lineage (NCBI taxonomy): Eukaryota > Metazoa > Chordata > Chondrichthyes > Lamniformes > Lamnidae > Carcharodon > Carcharodon carcharias. The sequence continues at coordinate 5,676,344 of NC_054501.1, read as the reverse complement.
CTGGCTAGGCCAGCGTTTACTGCCCATCCTGAATTGCCCCTAAGCAGGTGTTGGTGAGTTGCCTTCTTGAAAACAACTGAGTGGCTTGCTAGGGCCTCTCGGGGGGGTGGGGTGGGGTGGGCGGACTGATTGCATTTGTAACAGCAGGCTCAGTCACGGTCCCCTGCCCCCTCCTCCCATCACACGCTGATTACTCCTGAGCGCAAATCAAGACACTCCCAAGGGTGTGTACGGGCAAAATCTAAAACACCGTCAGAGGGACATGCAAATCGAAGATGGGCCGAAGCCTCCCCAGACAGAGCAGCCAACGCAGATGAATTCCGTGACAAATCGCTTCCAGTGAAGCCATGAGACAAAAGGCCAGGTTACGGGAAAGCCACGGAAAATCGCGGGGGCAGCTGGTCATCCTGCAGGACAGAGAGCTTTACGAACATTACTATGAGCCAAGGGGCTGTCTCCAGGCTGAGTGCACATGACGATCATGATTTTTTAAATTCATTCCTGGGATGTGGGCATCACTGGCTAGGCCTAGTTGCCCCCTTGAGAAGGTGGTGGTGAGCTGCCTTCTTGAATCACTGAAGTCCGTGTGGTGTAGGTACACCCACAGCACTGTTAGGGAGGGTGGGTTCCAGGATTTTGACCCAGCGACAGTGAAGGAACAGCCGCTATATATTCCAAAGTCAGAATAGTGCGGGGTTCGGAGGGGAACTTCCAAGTCCTGGTGTTCCCGTGTGTCTGTTGCCCTGGTCCTTTTAGATGGTAGTGGTCGTGTGTTTGGGCGGCGCTGTCGAAGGAGCCTTGGCGAGTTGCTGCAGTGCATCTTGTAGATGGTACACACACTGCTGCCCCTGTGCGTCGGTGGTGGAGGGAGGGAATGTTTGTGGACGGGGTGCCAATCAAGCTGGGCTGCTTTGTCTTGGATGGTGTCGAGCTTATTGAGTGTTGTGGGAGCTGCACTCGTCCAGGCAAGTGGGGGGTATTCCATCACACTTCTGACTTGTGCCTTGTAGATGGTGGACAGACTTTGGGGAGTCAGGAGGTCAGTTACTCTCCACAGGATTCCCAGCCTCTGACCTGCTCTTGTAGCCACAGTATTCATATGGCTGGGTCCAGTTCAGTTTCTGGTCAATGGTAACCTCCCCAGGGTGTTCAGAGATATTTTGGATTTAAAAGTTAAAGAAAAATGGGGGAAAAAATGATAAACTAAATAACTGATTAAATAATTCATTACATCAACATAACCAGGTTCCCACTTCCTGTATCACTCACAACAATGTAGTGGTCAAGGAAGAGGCACTTCCGCATTTTCAGTCTATGTCCGGCGAATGTCCCGCCCCTTCTCCTCCTTTGATTGGCCTGCTCTCGCGGCGCCGCCATTTGGTCCAGCAGCGTGCCCATCAAGTGGAGAAGGCCAGTTGATTGGTAACCGCCACCGACGGGCATACCCCCAACGGCACTGATTGGTCCAGCCGCACGTCCATCAAACCAGTGCGGCCAGCTAATTGGCGGGCCGCGCCCCGGCTTCAAAGATAATGGTAATAAACGAGAGCCGTGCATTCTTTTTCGGTTTCGGTGAATAGAAACGTTGCGATTTTATGTTAATAAATACATTTTAATTGAAAAAAAAACCTCACCTTTTTCCCCCAATCCAGATCGGGCCTGAGGGCCCCACGGCGAAGCTTCGCCGCTCCGGCTGACAGCCTCGGGCAGAACTGCGGCTGCGCGTACGGAGACCGCACCCTTGTCACGTGCCCTTAAGTGGGCAGTGCCCAGTCACGTGCCACCTTGCCCTCAGGGGAAATCATGCCTTCTCACCGGCTTCTTTCCCTCACCGGAAACGGCTCAGGGAACGGGCTCGGTTTGCCGGCTGGCCCCGCCCCCTCCCGGTTGCCAAGGGGAAGCGCGGCCTTAGTTACCGCCCCCACCCTAGAAGCCTGACTCAGGTAATGGGGAGGATAATTGGGGTGGGGGTGCACAGCACTTATGAAATAAAACTAATATTTTATGTTATTTTTACAAATGTTTTATTTTTGTTAAAAGCTATTTTAACCTGCAATATGTAATTATTTCCCCTCTTTCCCAGCCTATTGGGGGGTGACATAATGGTGGTGTAGTGGCAATGTCACTAGACTAGTAATGTATAGGCCCAGGGAGCGTGGGTTCCAATCCCACCACTGCAGCTGGTGAAATTTATATTCAATTACGAATCTAGAATAGAATAGCGACCATCAAACTATCATCAGTTGTCGTAGAAAAATAATGCCCCTTAGGGAAGGAAATCTGCTCTCCTCACCCAGTTACCTGGCTTACGTGTGAGTCCCGATCCTACGTGGCTGACTCTTAACTGCCCTTCTGAGATGGCCCCGAGCAAGTTCAAGGGCAAAAACAAAAAAACTGCGGGTGCTGGAAATCCAAAACAAAAACAGAATTAGCTGGAAAAGCCCAGCAGGTCTGGCAGCATCGGCGGAGAAGAAAAGAGTTGACGCTTCGACAGAACTTGAGTTCGAGTCCAAGAAAGAGTTGAAATATAAGCTGGTTTAAGGTGTGTTGGGGGGGTGGAGAGAGAGAAGTGGAGGGGGTTGGTGTGGTTGTAGGGACAAACAAGCAGTGATAGAAGCAGATCATTAAAAGATGTCAACAGCAAAAGAACACATAGGTGTTAAAGTTGGTGATATTATCTAAACGAATGTGCTAATTAAGAATGGATGGTAGGGCACTCAAGGTATAGCTCTAGTGGGGGTGGGGAGAGCATAGAAGATTTTAAAGTATTTAAAAATAATGGAAATAGGTGGGAAAAGAAAAATCTATATAATTTATTGGAAAAAAAAGGAAGGGGGAAACAGAAAGGGGGGGGGATGGGGGAGGGAGCGCACGACCTAAAGTTGTTGAATTCAATATTCAGTCCGGAAGGCTGTAAAGTGCCTAGTCGGAAGATGAGATGTTGTTCCTGCAGTTTGCGTTGGGCTTCACTGGAACAATGCAGCAAGCCAAGGACAGACATGTGGGCAAGAGAGCAGGGTGGAGTGTTAAAATGGCAAGCGACAGGGAGGTTTGGGTCATTCTTGCGGACAGACTGCAGGTGTTCTGCAAAGCGGTCGCCCAGTTTATGTTTGGTCTCTCCAATGTAGAGGAGACCACATTGGGAGCAACGAATGCAGTAGACTAAGTTGGGGGAAATGCAAGTGAAATGCTGCTTCAATTGAAAGGAGTGTTTGGGCCCTTGGACGGTGAGGAGAGAGGAAGTGAAGGGACAGGTGTTGCATCTTTTGCGTGGGCATGGGGTGGTGCCATAGGAGGGGGTTGAGGAGTAGGGGGTGATGGAGGAGTGGACCAGGGTGTCCCGGAGGGAGCGATCCCTACGGAATGCCGATAGGGGGGGTGAAGGGAAGATGTGTTTGGTGGTGGCATCATGCTGGAGTTGGCGGAAATGGCGGAGGGTGATCCTTTGAATGCGGAGGCTGGTGGGGTGATAAGTGAGGACAAGGGGGACCCTATCATGTTTCTGGGAGGGAGGAGAAGGCGTGAGGGCGGATGCAATTGGGGATGGGCAACAAATTCTGGCCTTGCCACGCCCACACCCTGTGAATGTATAAAGAAAACATATTCCGAAAGTTTTGTGGTGTATTTGAAAGATAAAAATGGTCGCAAAAGATTATAATTTGGCTGTGGGAAAGTAATGGAATTTATTTTTACTGAAGGTGCAGGAACTCCGCGCGTCACCTCTGGGCAGCCATCTGCATTTTATTGATCGGTATCTACAGGATGTTAAAAATCTTCCTTCTGCCCTCTCTTCCTGGTCACTTCCCCACCCTGCCCATTACAAACTCCAGTGCAAACAGTTACAACGGCCAAGCCAGGAGCGAGTGTGCCAGAATTGATGGAGTGCTAGCCTGGTGAAAAATTCAGATCACCCATCAAGTTTCCTCTTAAAAAACAAGACATTTATTCAGTACGGTTACAAACCTGACACCAATCTCCATTATTGACACCAGTTTATACATCCAATCTAACCCCCTCAAGCCTACTATTCAAGATGTCAGGAAGGCAAAGGGTACTTCAGTGTAAATCTTGAACTTCCTGTCTCCCAGCAGACTGTGGATGCTGACTCAATCCAAATGGTGTAGACCGGGTGTGAGAAATGGATTTTTTAATACATTTTTGGGGGATATTGTGTTATTCTGTGAAGAAGGGTGTGCGTGTGTTTATGATTTAATTAAACTGGGCAGAGATTAATAGGAGGGAGCTTGTCTGGAGGTGGCGGTTAAAACATGAAAAGGATTGAGGTGTTAGGTTTGAGGTACAAGTGAATAGGTTAGATCTAACATTTACAATTTTAGATACGTTGAACAATTGTCTGAATATCAAAGGGAAGTCAGAGATGACAAGAAACATGTTTGCATCTTGTAGGAGTTCCATAGGTAAATAGAAGTGGGGATGTTATATTTTGTTGACCTGAAAGCAAAGGCAAGATGGAAACATGAAAGATCTTATGTTTGGAAGGATTTGAGTTTCAAAGAGGTGTGAAAACAATGGAACCTGAGATGAAAGGGGAAAAAGGTATTTTAGAGTTACTGTAGCTGGGAGCTTTAGTTGTTGAGCTGTGAGATATAGCTGCTGAGCTGTGGCTGTGGGCTGGGAGAAGATGCAGGCTTGAAACAGCCATCCAGTCAATCCAGAAAAATCTTGGGCTGCGAAAAGCAGTTTTATTCTGAAAATTGGATTTCCACAGCAGAGTGGAAGAAAGTTATAGGTCATGTTTGCCTTGGGTAATATTACTGGATTTTTATAGTTAAACATCGTTTAGGAGTGTCGGCTGGAAGGTGTTCACTTGTAGGTCTGACCAAGTAGAGAGTTTTTGGGGGGTAATGTTTTGTAAGACTAATTTTTAACTGTGTAACTGTAATCTTGTACGCTTAAGTTTTCCTTTATTCTTGTGAATAAAACTTATACTTTTTAAGATTTAAAATCCCAAAAGTGTTACTGAACTTCTTGCTGCTGAGATCAGTGCGAATTCTTTTCATTTTCAGAACACAAATAAAGGTGCAGCCCGTAAGCCAAGTCAGGGATTAGGATTGCGCAACAATTAACACCGGCTCTGGTCGTAATGCTGGGGTTGGTAGATTTTTTGTTCGGTAAGGGGTTATCGGGGTCATGGAGCTAAGGTAGGTAAATAGAGTTGAGGTACAGGTCATCTGTGATTTAATGGAATGGCTGGAAAATGCTCGAGAGGTTGAGTGACCTCTTCCTGTTCCTAGGAGCGCAATCAGCTTTCGTGTGTGGAATACCACTCGCTCATCCGCTTCACTCAAGTGTGGCCAGACTTCAACTGCTTTCGCTCCTGGGAAGGAATCACCGCAGCCACGCTCTGCGATCTCCACTGAGGTCTAAGGCGAGATGTTTGCATGAATATTTTACTCTCTGTCGCCCCTAGGGGCTCCACTGAGTCGAAGGCGAGGCCCTGGTTGAATGAGCTATTTTTCCCCGGCCCTCCCACAGCATTGCCCATGGTCTGCTTTAGCAGCTAACCTTAAACAATAAGCTTGCTAGGAATCCAGGTGAATGCATCCCCCTGGTACGTCACTGAGGTCAACTTCAGATTGCAGTTCGTTGGGAACTAAGGCACAAACTCTTGCTTTCTCTCTGGGAACTTTTTGTCTTAAATTCGCAGAACTATAGCACAGAAAGGGGCCACGTGCCCTGCGGTGAATATGTAGAATTGTTTAAGTGTCTGTATCACAATGTGATGCCTGTGACAGACACATAATAGCCACACATCCTTTATATACATATTACATCAGGCATCAGCTTTAGACCATAGTCACATCTTTACAGGGATCCTGATAGTTAATCTGTGCCTTCACCTGCACATTGTTCATTTCAACAGCTCCAGAGCTAACAACTCGGGATTCATTCCAAGTGGTGCTCAGTTCCTCTGTTGGATTTATCTTTTTGCTCAGAGGCACCGAGACAAATATGTTGTCCGCAAGCAGTTGCTTATCCATCTTGAAGTCAAACCTATCCAATGGGGCATGTTCAATCCTGCACAGGGTGTCCTCTGTGTCACTGTTGTAAGCTGGGCCCATTCCCAGGGAGAACCCATCGGGGTCTAAGAAGCCACAGTCACTGCTGCCAAGCTCAGCATCATCTGTCTGTATGGACTTGTGTGACGTGGGCTTGGGCACATCATCACCAGGGTTTCCGCACGGCTCCACTTTTCTAAAGCAGTAGCGAGCCAGCATGCTGATGAAGAACATCTCGACGATGACTGCGTAACTGAAAATTACTGCGAGAGACACAGGAGCAGAGAGTTACAGATGGAATAGGAAAGAGGATAAGTGCTTTAGGCTTCTCAAACTATTCTTCTCACAGACTATGTACTCAGTCTATCAAGGGGTCAACTTAAACCAAACCCACATAACCCAACTCAGTACAATCCAACACAACTCAAACCAACCCAACAAAGCCCAACCCAACCCAACACAATCTAACCAAATCCAACACAACCCAAACCAACACAATGCAACCAAATCCAACATAACCCAAACCAACACAAGCAAACCCAACTCAACCTAACACAACCCAAACCAACAAATTCCAACCATTCCAACCCAAACCAACCCAACCCAACCAAATCCAACACAGCCCAACTCAACGCAACTCAATCAAATGTAACCCAACTCAACACAACCCAACCCAAATCAAACCAACCCAACACAACACAACCCAAACCAACCAAATGTAACACAGCCCAACCCAAACTCAACACAACCCAACCCAACCAAATCCATCACAGCCCAACCCAAACGAACCAAATCCAGCACAACCCAACCCAACCCAACCAAATCCATCACAGCCCAACCCAAACGAACCAAATCCAGCACAACCCAACCCAACCCAACCAAATCCATCACAGCCCAACGCAAACGAACCAAATCCAGCACAACCCAACCCAACCCAACCAAATCCATCACAGCCTAACTCAAACGAACCAAATCCAACACAACCCTGTCCTTTGGGGGGGGTGGGGGGGGGGGGGGTGCAGTGATGGTGAATCATTGCACCCCACAACCCTCCCCCCAGCCACCACCCTCCCAACACATTCATTCCTCAGCCTGGTTTCCCTTGAAGATCAAAGCCAGCGTTGACGGTGGACTTACTCTGAGAGCGCATGTCAACCGAGAAGGGAGGGAAACAGGGGATTACGTTGAGGGCCCCCATGGTCTCCAGAATGCCACTCTGCAGTCCGAACAGCACCAGGACCACAATGATGCAGATGAACTTCCCCTGGAGGCTGTAGCCACGAAGCGAACTCTTTGTGGCCTTGTAGTACAAGAGGTAGCCATAGAATGAGAGGAACGTGGACACACCAATGATGATGTTGACATAGGAGTTGGGGTTGATGAAAGCGACCTGCAAATGTTAGAGAAACGTCACATCACATGTTCACCCATGCAGTAGCCCCCTCCCCACCGCACCCCATTCCCTTGGAACCACCTTCCATCTCATTGGCCTTGAACAATCCTGGGACCAGCTTGCCCCAGATGACCAGCTCCACCATCTCCCTGTGTCCCTGCGGTCTGCGATTTCAGATCCTTGGCCCAAAACCACTTCCAGTGGGTGGCATGCCTTATAGAAAATCAGTTCGGACCAGTAGTCTTATTTCCCAGCTTTTACTGGAGTTCCATTTCAGGGTGTAAAAGACCAGTTCGGACCAGTGCTCTTCTTTCCCAGTATTTAGTGGTGTGCCATTTTAAGGTATACAAGACCAGTTCGGACCAGTACTCTTATTTCCCAGTTTTTGCCCGTGTTCAATTTTAAGGTATACAAGACCAGTTCGGACCAGCACTCTTCATTCCCAGTTTTTACTGGTGTTCCATTTTAAGGTATACAAGACCAGTTCAGAGCAGTGCTCTCCATTCCCAGTTTTTACTGGTGTTCCATTTTAAGGTATACAAGACCAGTTCAGACCAGCGCTCTCCATTCCCAGTTTTTACTGGTGTTCCATTTTAAGGTATACAAGACCAGTTCAGACCAGCGCTCTTCATTCCCAGTTTTTACTGGTGTTCCATTTTAAGGTATACAAGACCAGTTCAGACCAGTGCTCTCCATTCCCAGTTTTTACTATTTGTTTGTTCTGGGTCAGCTGCCCTCTGCTTTGAGACCCCCCCCTCTGACACTCTATCCCTCTCTACTCTCTCTCTTCACCAGCCACACCCTCCTCTCTTTCATATTGTCTCTTCTATAACCCTCTGCTAGGTGGCTGGGTGCACATTCTCTCTGATGGGCTCTTATCTGAGGTGTTTTATGAACCTGAGGACAGTGAGAATGATGGATTGCTGTTGCGCAGTCATCCTCAGTCCTCTTCCACCAATAGAACTGCTTCATCTCGCCATTCTTTATACACATAGCCTTCACAAAATCAACCTTACATCCGCTTCCTTGCTTCATGACTATGTGAAATTTAACTCTGTGCTGTACCTGCCCTGTCAGTGTTTGATGGAGATAGTGGAGAATGAGCTTCACTCAGTATCTAACCCAATGCTGTGCTTGTCCTGGGAGTGTTTGATGGGGACAGTGTAGAAGGAGCTTTACTCTGTATCTAACCCCGTGCTGTACCTGTCCTGGGAGTGTTTGATGGGGACAGTGTAGAGGGAGCTTTACTCTATATCTAACCCCGTGCTGTACCTGTCCTGAGAGTGTTTGATGGGGACAGTGTAGAGGGAGCTTTACTCTGTATCTAACCCCGTGCTGTACCTGTCCTGGGAGTAAGCAGGGACTCTATAGAGAGGGACGGTCTGTCTTGGGGGTTTGAAGGAATACTTACATCTCCATAATCGTACTTCTCATCTGTCCACAGCACCAGTAAGACAAAGAAGAGAATGGTCCTGACAACTGATAACTGGAACACAGCTGCTGTCATCCACCTCAGGTTCAAACTATAGAAGGTAAAGCAAAGTCTTGTTACCTCAGATGTCCGACATTGTACATCTGCAAAACCACCTCCATCTCCATAGTGTCACCTGACTTTGCCGCTGCCTGAGCTCATCGACTGCAGAAACCCACATCCACCCCTCTGTTACCTCCAGACTCGACTATTCCAACGCATTCCTGACTACTGTCCCACATTCTACTCTCCATAAACTTCAGCCCATCCAAAACTCTGCTGTCCCCGTGTTCGAACATGCACCAAGTCCCGTTCATCCATCACCCCGACCCCCACCACGTGCTCGCTGACCCACACTGGCTCCCGATCCGGAAAACCCTCCATTTTAAAATATGCAACCTTGTTTTCAAATCTCTCTGTGTCCTCCTCCTCCCCTCCCTATCTCTGTAACCTCCTCCAGCCACTTCAACGCTCCCTGTCTTTGTAAACTCCTCCAGCCCCTTCAGCCATCCCTATCTCTGTAACCTCCTCCAGCCCCTACACCCCTCCCTATCTCTGTAACCTCCTCCAGCCCCTTCAAACATCCCTATCTCTGTAAACTCCTCCAGCCCCTACAACCCTCCCTATCTCTGTAACCTCCTCCAGCCCCTTCAAACATCCCTATCTCTGTAACCTCCTCCAACCCCTACACCCATCCCTATCTCTGTAACCTCCTCCAGCCCCTACACCCCTCCCTATCTCTGTACCCTCCTCCAGCCCCTTCAACCATCCCTATCTCTGTAACCTCCTCCAACCCCTAAACCCCTCCCTATCTCTATAACCTGCTCCAGCCCCTACAATACTCCCTTCTCTGTAACCTCTTCCAGCCCCTACACCCCTTCCCTATCTCTGTAACCACCTCCAGCCCCTTCAACCATCCCTATCTCTGTAACCTCCTCCACTGCCTACATCCCTCCCTATCTCTGTAACCTCCTCCAGCCCCTACAACCCTCCCTATCTCTGTAACCTCCTCCGGACCCTTCAACCATCCCTCTCTGTAACCTCCTCCAGCCCCTACACCCCTCCCTATCTCTGTACCCTCCTCCAGCCCCTACACCCCTTCCCTATCTCTGTAAACTCCTCCAGCCCCTACACCCCTCCCTATCTCTGTAACCTCCTCCAGCCCCTACAACCCTCCCTATCTCTGTAACCTCCTCCAGCCCCTACACCCCTCCCTATCTCTTTAACCTCCTCCAGCCCCTACAACTCTCCCTATCTCTGTAACCTCCTCCAGCCCCTTCAACCATCCCTATCTCTGTAACCTCCTCCAGCCCCTACACCCATCCCTATCTCTGTAACCTCCTCCAGCCCCTACACCCATCCCTATCTCTGTACCCTCCTCCAGCCCCTACAAGCCTCCCTATCTCTGTAACCTCCTCCGGCCCCTTCAACCATCCCTCTCTGTAACCTCCTCCAGCCACTACACCCCTCCCTATCTCTGTACCCTCCTCCAGCCCCTACACCCCTACCCTATCTCTGTAAACTCCTCCAGCCCCTACACCCCTCCCTATCTCTGTAACCTCCTCCAGCCCCTACAACCCTCCCTATCTCTGTAACCTCCTCCAGCCCCTACACCCCTCCCTATCTCTGTAACCTCCTCCAGCCCCTACAACTCTCCCTATCTCTGTAACCTCCTCCAGCCCCTTCAACCATCCCTATCTCTGTAACCTCCTCCAGCCCCTACACCCATCCCTATCTCTGTAACCTCCTCCAGCCCCTACACCCCTCCCTATCTCTGTACCCTCCTCCAGCCCCTACAAGCCTCCCTATCTCTGTAACCTCCTCCAGCCCCTTCAGCCATCCCTATCTCTGTAACCTCCTCCAGCCCCTACACCCCTCCCTATCTCTGTAACCTCCTCCAGCCCCTACAACCCTCCCTATTTCTGTAACCTCCTACAGCCCCTTCAAACATCCCTATATCTGTAACCTCCTCCAGCCCCTACACCCCTCCCTATCTCTGTAACCTCCTCCAGCCCCTACACCCCTCCCTATCTCTGTACCCTCCTCCAGCCCCTTCAACTATCCCTATCTCTATAACCTCCTCCAGCCCCTACAATACTCCCTTCTCTGTAACCTCTTCCAGCCCCTACACCCCTCCCTATCTCTGTAACCTCCACCAGCCCCTACAACTCTCCCTATGTCTGTAACCTCCTCCAGCCCCTACAACCCTCCCTATCTCTGTAACCTCCTCCAGCCCCTACACCCCTACCTATCTCTGTAACCTCCTCCAGCCCCTACAACTCTCCCTATCTCTGTAACCTCCTCCAGCCCCTTCAACCATCCCTATCTCTGTAACCTCCTCCAGCCCCTACACCCATCCCTATCTCTGTAACCTCCTCCAGCCGCTACACCCCTCCCTATCTCTGTACCCTCCTCCAGCCCCTACAAGCCTCCCTATCTCTGTAACCTCCTCCAGCCCCTTCAGCCATCCCTATCTCTGTAACCTCCTCCAGCCCCTACACCCCTCCCTATCTCTGTAACCTCCTCCAGCCCCTACAGCCCTCCCTATCTCTGTAAACTCCTCCAGCCCCTTCAAACATCCCTATCTCTGTAACCTCCTCCAGCCACTACACCCCTCCCTATCTCTGTAACCTCCTCCAGCCCCTACACCCCTCCCTATCTCTGTACCCTCCTCCAGCCCCTTCAACCATCCCTATCTCTGTAACCTCCTCCAACCCCGACACCCCTCCCTATCTCTGTAATCTCCTCCAGGCCCTACACCCCTTCCTATCTCTATAACCTCCTCCAGCCCCTACAACATTCCCTTCTCTGTAACCTCCTCCAGCCCCTACACCCCTTCCCTATCTCTGTAACCTCCTCCAGCACCTTCAACCATCCCTATCTCTGTAACCTCCTCCACTGCCTACATCCCTCCCTATCTCTGTAACCTCCTCCAGCCCCTACACCCCTCCCTATCTCTGTAACCTCCTCCAGCCCCTTCAACCATCCCTCTCTGTAACCTCCTCCAGCCCCTACACCCCTCCCTATCTCTGTAACCTCCTCCAGCCCCTACAACCCTCCCTATCTCTGTAACCTCCTCCAACCCCTACACCCCTCCCTATCTCTGTACCACCTCCAGCCCCTACACCCCTTCCCTATCTCTGTAAACTCCTCCAGCCACTACACCCCTCCCTATCTCTGTAACCTCCTCCAGCCCCTACAACCCTCCCTATCTCTGTAACCTCCTCCAGCCCCTACACCCCTCCCTATCTCTGTAACCTCCTCCAGCCCCTACAACCCTCCCTATCTCTGTAATCTCCTCCAGCCCTTTCAACCATCCCTATCTCTGTAACCTCCTCCAGCCCCGACACCCATCCCTATCTCTGTAACCTCCTCCAGCCCCTACACCCCTCCCTATCTCTGTACCCTCCTCCAGCCCCTTCAACCATCCCTATCTCTGTAACCTCCTCCAACCCCTACACCCCTCCCTATCTCTATACCCTCCTCCAGCCCCTACACCCCTTCCCTATCTCTGTAAACTCCTCCAGCCCCTACACCCCTCCCTATCTCTGTAACCTCCTCCAGCCCTACAACCCTCCCTATCTCTGTAACCTCCTCCAGCCCCTACAGCCCTCCCTATCTCTGTAACCTCATCCAGCCCCTACACCCCTCCCTATCTCTGTAAACTCCTCCAGCCCCTACACCCCTCCCTATCTCTGTAACCTCCTCCAGCCCCTACAACCCTCCCTATCTCTGTAACCTCCTCCAGCCCCTACACCCCTCCCTATCTCTGTAACCTCCTCCAGCCCCTACACCCCTCCCTATTTCTGTAACCTCCTCCAGCCCCTACAACACTCCCTTCTCTGTAACCACCTCCAGCCCCTACACCCCTTCCCTATCTCTGTAACCACCTCCAGCCCCTTCAACCATCCCTATCTCTGTAACCTCTTCCACTGCCTACACCCCTCCCTATCTCTGTAACCTCCTCCAGCCCTTACACCCCTTCCCTATCTCTGTAACCTCCTCCAGCCCCTACACCCCTCCCTATCTCTGTAACCTCCTCCAGCCCCTACAACCCTCCCTTATCTCTGTAAACTCCTCCAGCCTCTGCAACCCTCCCTATCTCTGTACCCTCCTCCAGCCCCTACAAGCCTCCCTATCTCTGTAACCTGCTCCAGCCCCTTCAGCCATCCCTATCTCTGTAACCTCCTCCAGCCCCTACACCCCTCCCTATCTCTGTAACCTCCTCCAGCCCCTACAACCCTCCCTATCTCTGTAACCTCCTCCAGCCCCTTCAAACATCCCTATCTCTGTAACCTCCTCCAGCCCCTACACCCCTCCCTATCTCTGTAACCTCCTCCAGCCCCTACACCCCTTCCCTATCTCTGTAACCTCCTCCAGCACCTTCAACCATCCCTATCTCTGTAACCTCCTCTACTGCCTACATCCCTCCCTATCTCTGTAACCTCCTCCAGCCCCTACACCCCTCCCTATCTCTGTAACCTCCTCCAGCCCCTTCAACCATCCCTCTCTGTAACCTCCACCAGCCCCTACACCCCTCCCTATCTCTGTAACCTCCTCCAGCCCCTACAACCCTCCAGATCTCTGTACCCTCCTCCAGCCCCTTCAACCATCCCTCTTAGTAACCTCCTCCAGCCCCTACACCCCTCCCTATCTCTGTAACCTCCTCCAGCCCCTACAACACTCCCTATCTCTGTAACCTCCACCAGCCCCTACACCCCTCCCTATCTCTGTACCCTCCTCCAGCCCCTACAAGCCTCCCTATCTCTCTAACCTCCTCCAGCCCCTTCAGCCATCCCTATCTCTGTAACCTCCTCCAGCCCCTACACCCCTCCCTATCTCTGTAACCTCCTCCAGCCCCTTCCAACATCCCTATCTCTGTAAACTCCTCCAGCCTCTACAACCGTCCCTATCTCTGTAACCTCCTCCAGCCCCTTCAAACATCCCTATCTCTGTAACCTCCTCCAGCCCCTACACCCATGCCTATCTCTGTAACCTCCTCCAGCCCCTACACCCCTCCCTATCTCTGTACCCTCCTCCAGCCCATTCAACCATCCCTATCTCTGTAACCTCCTCCAACCCCTACACCCCTCCCTATCTCTGTAACCTCCTCCAGCCCCTACAACACTCCCTTCTCTGTAACCTCCTCCAGCCCCTACACCCCTTCCCTATCTCTGTAACCTCCTCCAGCCCCTTCAACCATCCCTATCTCTGTAACCTCCTCCACTGCCCACATCCCTCCCTATCTCTGTAACCTCCTCCAGCCCCTACACCCCTCCCTATCTCTGTAACCTCCTCCAGCCCCTTCAACCATCCCACTCTGTAACCTCCTCCAGCCCCTACACCCCTCCCTATCTCTGTACCCTCCTACAGCCCCTACACCCCTTCCCTATCTCTGTAAACTCCTCCAGCAACTACACCCCTCCCTATCTCTGTAACCTCCTCCAGCCCCTACAACCCTCCCTATCTCTGTAACCTCCTCCAGCCCCTACACCCCTCCCTATCTCTGTAACCTCCTCCAGCCCCTACAACTCTCCCTATCTCTGTAACCTCCTCCAGCCCCTTCAACCATCCCTATCTCTGTAACCTCCTCCAGCCCCTACACCCATCCCTATCTCTGTAACCTCCTCCAGCCCCTACACCCCTCCCTATCTCTGTACCCTCCTCCAGCCCCTACAAGCCTCCCTATATCTGTAACCTCCTCCAGCCCCTTCAGCCATCCCTATCTCTGTAACCTCCTCCAGCCCCTACACCCCTCCCTATCTCTGTAACCTCCTCCAGCCCCAACAACCCTCCCTATCTCTGTAACCTCCTCCAGCCCCTTCAAACATCCCTATCTCTGTAACCTCCTCCAGCCCCTACACCCCTCCCTATCTCTGTAACCTCCTCCAGCCCCTACACCCCTCCCTATCTCTGTACCCTCCTCCAGCCCCTTCAACCATCCCTATCTCTGTAACCTCCTCCAACCCCTACACCCCTCCCTATCTCTGTAATCTCCTCCAGGCCCTACACACCTTCCTATCTCTATAACCTCCTCCAGCCCCTACAACATTCCCTTCTCTGTAACCTCCTCCAGCCCCTACACCCCGTCCCTATCTCTGTAACCACCTCCAGCACCTTCAACCATCCCTATCTCTGTAACCTCCTCCACTGCCTACATCCCTCCCTATCTCTGTAACCTCCTCCAGCCCCTACACCCCTCCCTATCTCTGTAACCTCCTCCAGCCCCTTCAAATATCCCTCTCTGTAACCTCCTCCAGCCCCACACCCCTCCCTATCTCTGTAACCTCCTCCAGCCCCTACAACCCTCCCTATCTCTGTAACCTCCTCCAACCCCTACACCCCTCCTTATCTCTGTACCTCCTGCAGCCCCTACAACCCTTCCCTATCTCTGTAAACTCCTCCAGCCCCTACACCCCTCCCTATCTCTGTAACCTCCTCCAGCCCCTACAACCCTCCCTATCTCTGTAACCTCCTCCAGCCCCTACACCCCTCCCTATCTCTGTAACCTCCTCCAGCCCCTACAACCCTCCCTATCTCTGTAACCTCCTCCAGCCCCTTCAACAATCCCGATCTCTGTAACCTCCTCCAGCCCCTACACCCATCCCTATCTCTGTAACCTCCTCCAGCCCCTACACCCCTCCCTAGCTCTGTACCCTCCTCCAGCCCCTACAAGCCTCCCTATCTCTGTAACCTCCTCCGGCCCCTTCAACCATCCCTCTCTGTAACCTCCTCCAGCCCCTACACCCCTCCCTATCTCTGTACCCTCCTCCAGCCCCTACACCCCTTCCCTATCTCTGTAAACTCCTCCAGCCCCTACACCCCTCCCTATCTCTGTAACCTCCTCCAGCCCCTACAACCCTCCCTATCTCTGTAACCTCCTCCAGCCCCTACACCCCTCCCTATCTCTGTAACCTCCTCCAGCCCCTACAATTCTCCCTATCTCTGTAACCTCCTCCAGCCCCTTCAACCATCCCTATCTCTGTAACCTCCTCCAGCCCCTACACCCATCCCTATCTCTGTAACCTCCTCCAGCCCCTACAACCCTCCCTATCTCTGTACCCTCCTCCAGCCCCTACAAGCCTCCCTATCTCTGTAACCTCCTCCAGCCCCTTCAGCCATCCATATCTCTGTAACCTCCTCCAGCCCCTATACCCCTCCCTAACTCTGTAACCTCCTCCAGCCCCTACAACCCTCCCTATCTCTGTAACCTCCTCCAGCACCTTCAAACATCCCTATCTCTGTAACCTCCTCCAGCCCCTACACCCCTCCCTATCTCTGTAACCTCCTCCAGCCCCTACACCCCTCCCTATCTCTGTACCCTCCTCCAGCCCCTTCAACTATCCCTATCTCTGTAACCTCCTCCAACCCCTACACCCCTCCCTATCTCTATAACCTCCTCCAGCCCCTACAATACTCCCGTCTCTGTAACCTCTTCCGGCCCCTACACCCCTCCCTATCTCTGTAACCTCCTCCAGCCCCTACAACTCTCCCTATCTCTGTAACCTCCTCCAGCCCCTACAACCCTCCCTATCTCTGTAACCTCCTCCAGCCCCTACACCCCTCCCTATCTCTGTAACCTCCTCCAGCCCCTACAACTCTACCTATCTCTGTAACCTCCTTCAGCCCCTTCAACCATCCCTATCTCTGTAACCTCCTCCAGCCCCTACACCCATCCCTATCTCTGTAACCTCCTCCAGCCCCTACACCCCTCCCTATCTCTGTACCCTCCTCCAGCCCCTACAAGCCTCCCTATCTCTGTAACCTCCTCCAGCCCCTTCAGCCATCCCTATCTCTGTAACCTCCTCCAGCCCCTACACCCCTCCCTATCTCTGTACCCTCCTCCAGCCCATTCAACCATCCCTATCTCTGTAACCTCCTCCAACCCCTACACCCCTCCCTATCTCTGTAACCTCCTCCAGCCCCTACAACACTCCCTTCTCTGTAACCTCCTCCAGCCCCTACACCCCTTCCCTATCTCTGTAACCTCCTCCAGCCCCTTCAACCATCCCTATCTCTGTAACCTCCTCCACTGCCTACATCCCTCCCTATCTCTGTAACCTCCTCCAGCCCCTACTCCCCTCCCTATCTCTGTAACCTCCTCCAGCCCCTTCAACCATCCCTCTCTGTAACCTCCTCCAGCCCCTACACCCCTCCCTATCTCTGTACCCTCCTACAGCTCCTACACCCCTTCCCTATCTCTGTAAACTCCTCCAGCACCTACACCCCTCCCTATCTCTGTAACCTCCTCCAGCCCCTACAACCCTCCCTATCTCTGTAACCTCCTCCAGCCCCTACACCCCTCCCTATCTCAGTAACCTCCTCCAACCCCTACAACTCTCCCTATCTCTGTAACCTCCTCCAGCCCCTTCAACCATCCCTATCTCTGTAACCTACTCCAGCCCCTACACCCATCCCTATCTCTGTAACCTCCTCCAGCCCCTACACCCCTCCCTATCTCTGTACCCTCCTCCAGCCCCTACAAGCCTCCCTATCTCTGTACCCTCCTCCAGCCCCTTCAACCATCCCTATCTCTGTAACCTCCTCCAACCCCTACACCCCTCCCTATCTCTGTAATCTCCTCCAGGCCCTACACACCTTCCTATCTCTATAACCTCCTCCAGCCCCTACAACATTCCCTTCTCTGTAACCTCCTCCAGCCCCTACACCCCTTCCCTATCTCTGTAACCACCTCCAGCACCTTCAACCATCCCTATCTATGTAACCTCCTCCACTGCCTACATCCCTCCCTATCTCTGTAACCTCCTCCAGCCCCTACACCCCACCCTATCTCTGTAACCTCCTCCAGCCCCTTCAAATATCCCTCTCTGTAACCTCCTCCAGCCCCTACACCCCTCCCTATCTCTGTAACCTCCTCCAGCCCCTACAACCCTCCCTATCTCTGTAACCTCCTCCAACACCTACACCCCTCCCTATCTCTGTACCTCCTCCAGCCCCTACACCCCTTCCCTATCTCTGTAAACTCCTCCAGCCCCTACACCCCTCCCTATCTCTGTAACCTCCTCCAGCCCCTACAACCCTCCCTATCTCTGTAACCTCCTCCAGCCCCTACACCCCTCCCTATCTCTGTAACCTCCTCCAGCCCCTACAACCCTCCCTATCTCTGTAACCTCCTCCAGCCCCTTCAACAATCCCTATCTCTGTAACCTCCTCCAGCCCCTACACCCATCCCTATCTCTGTAACCTCCTCCAGCCCCTACACCCCTCCCTAGCTCTGTACCCTCCTCCAGCCCCTACAAGCCTCCCTATCTCTGTAACCTCCTCCGGCCCCTTCAACCATCCCTCTCTGTAACCTCCTCCAGCCCCTACACCCCTCCCTATCTCTGTACCCTCCTCCAGCCCCTACACCCCTTCCCTATCTCTGTAAACTCCTCCAGCCCCTACACCCCTCCCTATCTCTGTAACCTCCTCCAGCCCCTACAACCCTCCCTATCTCTGTAACCTCCTCCAGCCCCTACACCCCTCCCTATCTCTGTACCCTCCTCCAGCCCCTACAAGCCTCCCTATCTCTGTAACCTCCTCCAGCCCCTTCAGCCATCCCTATCTCTGTAACCTCCTCCAGCCCCTACACCCCTCCCTATCTCTGTACCCTCCTCCAGCCCCTACAAGCCTCCCTATCTCTGTAACCTCCTCCAGCCCCTTCAGCCATCCCTATCTCTGTAACCTCCTCCAGCCCCTACACCCCTCCCTATCTCTGTAACCTCCTCCAGCCCCTACAACCCTCCCTATCTCTGTAACCTCCTCCAGCCCCTTCAAACATCCCTATCTCTGTAACCTCCTCCAGCCCCTACACCCCTCCCTATCTCTGTAACCTCCTCCAGCCCCTACACCCCTCCCTATCTCTGTACCCTCCTCCAGCCCCTTCAACTATCCCTATCTCTGTAACCTCCTCCAACCCATACACCCCTCCCTATCTCTATAACCTCCTCCAGCCCCTACAATACTCCCTTCTCTGTAACCTCTTCCAGCCCCTACACCCCTCCCTATCTCTGTAACCTCCTCCAGCCCCTACAACCCTCCCTATCTCTGTAACCTCCTCCAGCCCCTACAACCCTCCCTATCTCTGTAACCTCCTCCAGCCCCTACACCCCTCCCTATCTCTGTAACCTCCTCCAGCCCCTACAACTCTACCTATCTCTGTAACCTCCTCCAGCCCCTTCAATCATCCCTATCTCTGTAACCTCCTCCAGCCCCTACACCCATCCCTATCTCTGTAACCTCCTCCAGCCCCTACACCCCTCCCTATCTCTGTACCCTCCTCCAGCCCCTACAAGCCTCCCTATCTCTGTAACCTCCTCCAGCCCCTTCAGCCATCCCTATCTCTGTAACCTCCTCCAGCCCCTACACCCCTCCCTATCTCTGTAACCTCCTCCAGCCCCTACACCCCTCCCTATCTCTGTAACCTCCTCCAGCCCCTTCAAACATCCCTATCTCTGTAACCTCCTCCAGCCCCTAGACCCCTCCCTATCTCTGTAACCTCCTCCAGCCCCTACACCCCTCCCTATCTCTGTACCCTCCTCCAGCCCCTTCAACCATCCCTATCTCTGTAACCTCCTCCAACCCCGACACCCCTCCCTATCTCTGTAATCTCCTCCAGGCCCTACACCCCTTCCTATCTCTATAACCTCCTCCAGCCCCTACAACATTCCCTTCTCTGTAACCTCCTCCAGCCCCTACACCCCTTCCCTATCTCTGTAACCTCCTCCAGCACCTTCAACCATCCCTATCTCTGTAACCTCCTCCACTGCCTACATCCCTCCCTATCTCTGTAACCTCCTCCAGCCCCTACACCCCTCCCTATCTCTGTAACCTCCTCCAGCCCTTTCAACCATCCCTCTCTGTAACCTCCTCCAGCCTCTACACCCCTCCCTATCTCTGTAAACTCCTCCAGCCACTACACCCCTCCCTATCTCTGTAACCTACTCCAGCCCCTACAACCCTCCCTATCTCTGTAACCTCCTCCAGCCCCTACACCCCTCCCTATCTCTGTAACCTCCTCCAGCTCCTACACCCCTCCCTATCTCTGTAATCTCCTCCAGCCCTTTCAACCATCCCTATCTCTGTAACCTCCTCCAGCCCCGACACCCATCCGTATCTCTGTAACCTCCTCCAGCCCCTACACCCCTCCCTATCTCTTTACCCTCCTCCAGCCCCTTCAACAATCCCTATCTCTGTAACCTCCTCCAACCCCTACACCCCTCCCTATCTCTGTACCCTCCTCCAGCCCCTACACCCCTTCCCTATCTCTGTAAACTCCTCCAGCCCCTACACCCCTCCCTATCTCTGTAACCTCCTCCAGCCCTACAACCCTCCCTATCTCTGTAACCGCCTCCAGCCCCTACACCCCTCCCTATCTCTGTAACCTCCGCCAGCCCCTACTAACCTCCCTATCTCTGTACCCTCCTCCAGCCCCTACACCCCTTCCCTATCTCTGTAAACTCCTCCAGCCCCTACACCCCTCCCTATCTCTGTAATCTCCTCCAGGCCCTACACCCCTTCCTATCTCTATAACCTCCTCCAGCCCCTACAACATTCCCTTCTCTGTAACCTCCTCCAGCCCCTACACCCCTTCCCTATCTCTGTAACCACCTCCAGCACCTTCAACCATCCCTATCTCTGTAACCTCCTCCACTGCCTACATCCCTCCCTATCTCTGTAACCTCCTCCTGCCCCTACACCCCTCCCTATCTCTGTAACCTCCTCCAGCCCCTTCAAATATCCCTCTCTGTAACCTCCTCCAGCCCCTACACCCCTCCCTATCTCTGTAACCTCCTCCAGCCCCTACAACCCTCCCTATCTCTGTAACCTCCTCCAACCCCTACACCCCTCCCTATCTCTGTACCTCCTCCAGCCCCTACACCCCTTCCCTATCTCTGTAAACTCCTCCAGCCCCTACACCCCTCCCTATCTCTGTAACCTCCTCCAGCCCCTACAACCCTCCCTATCTCTGTAACCTCCTCCAGCCCCTACACCCCTCCCTATCTCTGTACCCTCCTCCAGCCCCTACAAGCCTCCCTATCTCTGTAACCTCCTCCAGCCCCTTCAGCCATCCCTATCTCTGTAACCTCCTCCAGCCCCTACACCCCTCCCTATCTCTGTACCCTCCTCCAGCCCATTCAACCATCCCTATCTCTGTAACCTCCTCCAACCCCTACACCCCTCCCTATCTCTGTAACCTCCTCCAGCCCCTACAACACTCCCTTCTCTGTAACCTCCTCCAGCCCCTACACCCCTTCCCTATCTCTGTAACCTCCTCCAGCCCCTTCAACCATCCCTATCTCTGTAACCTCCTCCACTGCCTACATCCCTCCCTATCTCTGTAACCTCCTCCAGCCCCTACTCCCCTCCCTATCTCTGTAACCTCCTCCAGCCCCTTCAACCATCCCTCTCTGTAACCTCCTCCAGCCCCTACACCCCTCCCTATCTCTGTACCCTCCTACAGCTCCTACACCCCTTCCCTATCTCTGTAAACTCCTCCAGCACCTACACCCCTCCCTATCTCTGTAACCTCCTCCAGCCCCTACAACCCTCCCTATCTCTGTAACCTCCTCCAGCCCCTACACCCCTCCCTATCTCATTAACCTCCTCCAACCCCTACAACTCTCCCTATCTCTGTAACCTCCTCCAGCCCCTTCAACCATCCCTATCTCTGTAACCTACTCCAGCCCCTACACCCATCCCTATCTCTGTAACCTCCTCCAGCCCCTACACCCCTCCCTATCTCTGTACCCTCCTCCAGCCCCTACAAGCCTCCCTATCTCTGTAACCTCCTCCAGCCCCTTCAGCCATCCCTATCTCTGTAACCTCCTCCAGCCCCTACACCCCTCCCTATCTCTGTAACCTCCTCCAGCTCCTACAACCCTCCCTATCTCTGTAACCTCCTCCAGCCCCTTGAAACATCCCTATTTCTGTAACCTCCTCCAGCCCCTACACCCCTCCCTATCTCTGTAACCTCCTCCAGCCCCTACACCCCTCCCTATCTCTGTACCCTCCTCCAGCCCCTTCAACCATCCCTATCTCTGTAACCTCCTCCAACCCCTACACCCCTCCCTATCTCTGTAATCTCCTCCAGGCCCTACACACCTTCCTATCTCTATAACCTCCTCCAGCCCCTACAACATTCCCTTCTCTGTAACCTCCTCCAGCCCCTACACCCCTTCCCTATCTCTGTAACCACCTCCAGCACCTTCAACCATCCCTATCTATGTAACCTCCTCCACTGCCTACATCCCTCCCTATCTCTGTAACCTCCTCCAGCCCCTACACCCCACCCTATCTCTGTAACCTCCTCCAGCCCCTTCCAATATCCCTCTCTGTAACCTCCTCCAGCCCCTACACCCCTCCCTATCTCTGTAACCTCCTCCAGCCCCTACAACCCTCCCTATCTCTGTAACCTCCTCCAACCCCTACACCCCTCCCTATCTCTGTACCTCCTCCAGCCCCTACACCCCTTCCCTATCTCTGTAAACTCCTCCAGCCCCTACACCCCTCCCTATCTCTGTAACCTCCTCCAGCCCCTACAACCCTCCCTATCTCTGTAACCTCCTCCAGCCCCTACACCCCTCCCTATCTCTGTAACCTCCTCCAGCCCCTACAACCCTCCCTATCTCTGTAACCTCCTCCAGCCCCTTCAACAATCCCTATCTCTGTAACCTCCTCCAGCCCCTACACCCATCCCTATCTCTGTAACCTCCTCCAGCCCCTACACCCCTCCCTAGCTCTGTACCCTCCTCCAGCCCCTACAAGCCTCCCTATCTCTGTAACCTCCTCCGGCCCCTTCAACCATCCCTCTCTGTAACCTCCTCCAGCCCCTACACCCCTCCCTATCTCTGTACCCTCCTCCAGCCCCTACACCCCTTCCCTATCTCTGTAAACTCCTCCAGCCCCTACACCCCTCCCTATCTCTGTAACCTCCTCCAGCCCCTACAACCCTCCCTATCTCTGTAACCTCCTCCAGCCCCTACACCCCTCCCTATCTCTGTACCCTCCTCCAGCCCCTACAAGCCTCCCTATCTCTGTAACCTCCTCCAGCCCCTTCAGCCATCCCTATCTCTGTAACCTCCTCCAGCCCCTACACCCCTCCCTATCTCTGTACCCTCCTCCAGCCCCTACAAGCCTCCCTATCTCTGTAACCTCCTCCAGCCCCTTCAGCCATCCCTATCTCTGTAACCTCCTCCAGCCCCTACACCCCTCCCTATCTCTGTAACCTCCTCCAGCCCCTACAACCCTCCCTATCTCTGTAACCTCCTCCAGCCCCTTCAAACATCCCTATCTCTGTAACCTCCTCCAGCCCCTACACCCCTCCCTATCTCTGTAACCTCCTCCAGCCCCTACACCCCTCCCTATCTCTGTACCCTCCTCCAGCCCCTTCAACTATCCCTATCTCTGTAACCTCCTCCAACCCATACACCCCTCCCTATCTCTATAACCTCCTCCAGCCCCTACAATACTCCCTTCTCTGTAACCTCTTCCAGCCCCTACACCCCTCCCTATCTCTGTAACCTCCTCCAGCCCCTACAACTCTCCCTATCTCTGTAACCTCCTCCAGCCCCTACAACCCTCCCTATCTCTGTAACCTCCTCCAGCCCCTACACCCCTCCCTATCTCTGTAACCTCCTCCAGCCCCTACAACTCTACCTATCTCTGTAACCTCCTCCAGCCCCTTCAATCATCCCTATCTCTGTAACCTCCTCCAGCCCCTACACCCATCCCTATCTCTGTAACCTCCTCCAGCCCCTACACCCCTCCCTATCTCTGTACCCTCCTCCAGCCCCTACAAGCCTCCCTATCTCTGTAACCTCCTCCAGCCCCTTCAGCCATCCCTATCTCTGTAACCTCCTCCAGCCCCTACACCCCTCCCTATCTCTGTAACCTCCTCCAGCCCCTACACCCCTCCCTATCTCTGTAACCTCCTCCAGCCCCTTCAAACATCCCTATCTCTGTAACCTCCTCCAGCCCCTAGACCCCTCCCTATCTCTGTAACCTCCTCCAGCCCCTACACCCCTCCCTATCTCTGTACCCTCCTCCAGCCCCTTCAACCATCCCTATCTCTGTAACCTCCTCCAACCCCGACACCCCTCCCTATCTCTGTAATCTCCTCCAGGCCCTACACCCCTTCCTATCTCTATAACCTCCTCCAGCCCCTACAACATTCCCTTCTCTGTAACCTCCTCCAGCCCCTACACCCCTTCCCTATCTCTGTAACCTCCTCCAGCACCTTCAACCATCCCTATCTCTGTAACCTCCTCCACTGCCTACATCCCTCCCTATCTCTGTAACCTCCTCCAGCCCCTACACCCCTCCCTATCTCTGTAACCTCCTCCAGCCCCTTCAACCATCCCTCTCTGTAACCTCCTCCAGCCTCTACACCCCTCCCTATCTCTGTAAACTCCTCCAGCCACTACACCCCTCCCTATCTCTGTAACCTACTCCAGCCCCTACAACCCTCCCTATCTCTGTAACCTCCTCCAGCCCCTACACCCCTCCCTATCTCTGTAACCTCCTCCAGCTCCTACACCCCTCCCTATCTCTGTAATCTCCTCCAGCCCTTTCAACCATCCCTATCTCTGTAACCTCCTCCAGCCCCGACACCCATCCGTATCTCTGTAACCTCCTCCAGCCCCTACACCCCTCCCTATCTCTTTACCCTCCTCCAGCCCCTTCAACAATCCCTATCTCTGTAACCTCCTCCAACCCCTACACCCCTCCCTATCTCTGTACCCTCCTCCAGCCCCTACACCCCTTCCCTATCTCTGTAAACTCCTCCAGCCCCTACACCCCTCCCTATCTCTGTAACCTCCTCCAGCCCTACAACCCTCCCTATCTCTGTAACCGCCTCCAGCCCCTACACCCCTCCCTATCTCTGTAACCTCCGCCAGCCCCTACTAACCTCCCTATCTCTGTACCCTCCTCCAGCCCCTACACCCCTTCCCTATCTCTGTAAACTCCTCCAGCCCCTACACCCCTCCCTATCTCTGTAATCTCCTCCAGGCCCTACACCCCTTCCTATCTCTATAACCTCCTCCAGCCCCTACAACATTCCCTTCTCTGTAACCTCCTCCAGCCCCTACACCCCTTCCCTATCTCTGTAACCACCTCCAGCACCTTCAACCATCCCTATCTCTGTAACCTCCTCCACTGCCTACATCCCTCCCTATCTCTGTAACCTCCTCCAGCCCCTACACCCCTCCCTATCTCTGTAACCTCCTCCAGCCCCTTCAAATATCCCTCTCTGTAACCTCCTCCAGCCCCTACACCCCTCCCTATCTCTGTAACCTCCTCCAGCCCCTACAACCCTCCCTATCTCTGTAACCTCCTCCAACCCCTACACCCCTCCCTATCTCTGTACCTCCTCCAGCCCCTACACCCCTTCCCTATCTCTGTAAACTCCTCCAGCCCCTACACCCCTCCCTATCTCTGTAACCTCCTCCAGCCCCTACAACCCTCCCTATCTCTGTAACCTCCTCCAGCCCCTACACCCCTCCCTATCTCTGTACCCTCCTCCAGCCCCTACAAGCCTCCCTATCTCTGTAACCTCCTCCAGCCCCTTCAGCCATCCCTATCTCTGTAACCTCCTCCAGCCCCTACACCCCTCCCTATCTCTGTAACCTCCTCCAGCCCCTTCAAACATCCCTATCTCTGTACCCTCCTCCAGCCCCTTCAACCATCCCTATCTCTGTAACCTCCTCCAACCCCTACACCCCTCCCTATCTCTGTACCCTCCTCCAGCCCCTCCACCCCTTCCCTATCTCTGTAAACTCCTCCAAACCCTACACCCCTCCCTATCTCTGTAATCTCCTCCAGGCCCTACACCCCTTCCTATCTCTATAACCTCCTCCAGCCCCTACAACATTCCCTTCTCTGTAACCTCCTCCAGCCCCTACACCCCTTCCCTATCTCTGTAACCACCTCCAGCACCTTCAACAATCCCTATCTCTGTAACCTCCTCCACTGCCTACATCCCTCCCTATCTCTGTAACCTCCTCCAGCCCCTACACCCCTCCCTATCTCTGTAACCTCCTCCAGCCCCTTCAACCATCCCTCTCTGTAACCTCCTCCAGCCCCTACACCCCTCCCTATCTCTGTAACCTCCTCCAGCCCATTCAAACATCCCTATCTCTGCACCCTCCTCCAGCCCCTTCAACCATCCCTATCTCTGTAACCTCCTCCAACCCCTACACCCCTCCCTATCTCTGTACCCTCCTCCAGCCCCTCCACCCCTTCCCTATCTCTGTAAACTCCTCCAAACCCTACACCCCTCCCTATCTCTGTAATCTCCTCCAGGCCCTACACCCCTTCCTATCTCTATAACCTCCTCCAGCCCCTACAACATTCCCTTCTCTGTAACCTCCTCCAGCCCCTACACCCCTTCCCTATCTCTGTAACCACCTCCAGCACCTTCAACAATCCCTATCTCTGTAACCTCCTCCACTGCCTACATCCCTCCCTATCTCTGTAACCTCCTCCAGCCCCTACACCCCTCCCTATCTCTGTAACCTCCTCCAGCCCCTTTAACCATCCTTCTCTGTAACCTCCTCCAGCCCCTACACCCCTCCCTATCTCTGTAACCTCCTCCTGCCCCTTCAACCATCCCTATCTCTGTAACCTCCTCCACTGCCTACATCCCTCCCTATCTCTGTAAACTGCTCCAGCCCCTACAACCCTCCCTATCTCTGTAACCTCCTCCAGCCCCTTCAAACATCCCTATTTCTGTAACCTCCTCCAGCCCCTACACCCCTCCCTATCTCTGTAACCTCCTCCAGCCCCTACAACCCTCCCTATCTCTGTAACCTCCTCCAGCCCCTACACCCCTCCCTATCACTGTAACCTCCTCCTGCCCCTACAACTCTCCCTATCTCTGCAACCTCGTCCAGCACCTTCAACCATCCCTATCTCTGTAACCTCCTCCAGCCCCTACACCCATCCCTATCTCTGTAACCTCCTCCAGCCCCTACACCCCTCCCTATCTCTGTACCCTCCTCCAGCCCCTACAAGCCTCCCTATCTCTGTAACCTCCTCCAGCCGCTACATCCCTCCCTATCTCTGTAACCTCCTCCAGCCCCTACAACCCTCCCTATCTCTGTAACCTCCTCCAGCCCCTTCAAACATCCCTATCTCTGTAACCTCCTCCAGCCCCTACACCCCTCCCTATCTCTGTAACCTCCTCCAGCCCCTACACCCCTCCCTATCTCTGTACCCTCCTCCAGCCCCTTCAACTATCCCTATCTCTGTAACCTCCTCCAACCCCTACACCCCTCCCTATCTCTATAACCTCCTCCAGCCCCTACAATACTCCCTTCTCTGTAACCTCTTCCAGCCCCTACACCCCTTCCCTATCTCTGTAACCACCACCAGCCCCTTCAACCATCCCTATCTCTGTAACCTCCTCCACTGCCTGCATCCCTCCCTATCTCTGTAACCTCCTCCAGCCCCTACAACCCTCCCTATCTCTGTAACCTCCTCCAGCCCCTTCAACCATCCCTCTCTGTAACCTCCTCCAGCCCCTACACCCCTCCCTATCTCTGTACCCTTCTCCAGCCACTACACCCCTTCCCTATCTCTGTAAACTCCTCCAGCCCCTACACCCCTCCCTATCTCTGTAACCTCCTCCAGCCCCTACAACCCTCCCTATCTCTGTAACCTCCTCCAGCCCCTACACCCCTCCCTATCTCTGTAACCTCCTCCAGCCCCTACAACTCTCCCTATCTCTGTACCTTCCTCCAGCCCCTACAAGCCTCCCTATCTCTGTAACCTCCTCCAGCCCCTTCAGCCATCCCTATCTCTGTAACCTCCTCCAGCCCCTACACCCCTCCCTATCTCTGTAATCTCCTCCAGGCCCTACACCCCTTCCTATCTCTATAACCTCCTCCAGCCCCTACAACATTCCCTTCTCTGTAACCTCCTCCAGCCCCTACACCCCTTCCCTATCTCTGTAACCAAGTCGAGCACCTTCAACAATCCCTATCTCTGCAACCTCCTCCACTGCCTACATCCCTCCCTATCTCTGTACCCTCCTGCAGCCCCTACACCCCTTCCCTATCTCTGTAAACTCCTCCAGCCCCTACACCCCTCCCTATCTCTGTAACCTCCTCCAGCCCCTACAACCCTCCCTATCTCTGTAACATCCTCCAGCCCCTACACCCCTCCCTATCTCTGTAACCTCCTCCAGCCCCTACAACTCTCCCTATCTCTGTAACCTCGTCCAGCCCCTTCAACCATCCCTATCTCTGTAACCTCCTCCAGCCCCTACACCCATCCCTATCTCTGTAACCTCCTCCAGCCCCTACACCCCTCCCTATCTCTGTACCCTCCTCCAGCCCCTTCAACTATCCCTATCTCTGTAACCTCCTCCAACCCCTACACCCCTCCCTATCTCTATAACCTCCTCCAGCCCCTACAATACTCCCTTCTCTGTAACCTCTTCCAGCCCCTACACCCCTTCCCTATCTCTGTAACCACCTCCAGCCCCTTCAACCATCCCTATCTCTGTAACCTCCTCCACTGCCTGCATCCCTCCCTATCTCTGTAACCTCCTCCAGCCCCTACAACCCTCCCTATCTCTGTAACCTCCTCCAGCCCCTTCAACCATCCCTCTCTGTAACCTCCTCCAGCCCCTACACCCCTCCCTATCTCTGTACCCTTCTCCAGCCCCTACACCCCTTCCCTATCTCTGTAAACTCCTCCAGCCCCTACACCCCTCCCTATCTCTGTAACCTCCTCCAGCCCCGACAACACTCCCTATCTCTGTAACCTCCTCCAGCCCCTGCACCCCTTCCCTATCTCAGTAAACTCCTCCAGCCACTACACCCCTCCCTATCTCTGTAACCTCCTCCAGCCCCTACAACCCTCCCTATCTCTGTAACCTCCTCCAACCCCTACACCCCTCCCTTTCTGTGTAACCTCCTCCAGCCCCTACAACCCTCCCTATCTCTGTAATCTCCTCCAGCCCCTTCAACCATCCCTATCTCTGTAACCTCCTCCAGCCCCGACACCCATCCCTATCTCTGTAACCTCCTCCAGCCCCTACACCCCTCCCTATCTCTGTACCCTCCTCCAGCCCCTTCAACCATCCCTATCTCTGTAACCTCCTCCAGCCCCTACAACTCTCCCTATCTCTGTAACCTCCTCCAGCCCCTGCACCCCTTCCCTATCTCAGTAAACTCCTCCAGCCACTACACCCCTCCCTATCTCTGTAACCTCCTCCAGCCCCTACAACCCTCCCTATCTCTGTAACCTCCTCCAACCCCTACACCCCTCCCTATCTGTGTAACCTCCTCCAGCCCCTACAACCCTCCCTATCTCTGTAATCTCCTCCAGCCCCTTCAACCATCCCTATCTCTGTAACCTCCTCCAGCCCCGACACCCATCCCTATCTCTGTAACCTCCTCCAGCCCCTACACCCCTCCCTATCTCTGTACCCTCCTCCAGCCCCTTCAACCATCCCTATCTCTGTAACCTCCTCCAGCCCCTACAACTCTCCCTATCTCTGTAACCTCCTCCAGCCCCTTCAACCATCCCTATCTCTGTAACCTACTCCAGCCCCTACACCCATCCCTATCTCTGTAACCTCCTCCAGCCCCTACACCCCTCCCTATCTCTGTACCCTCCTCCAGCCCCTACAAGCCTCCCTATCTCTGTAACCTCCTCCAGCCCCTTCAGCCATCCCTATCTCTGTAACCTCCTCCAGCCCCTACAGCCCTCCCTATCTCTGTGACCTCCTCCAGCCCCTACACCCCTCCCTATCTCTGTAACCTCCTCCAGCCCCTTCAAACATCCCTATCTCTGTAACGTCCTCCAGCCCCTACACCCTTCTCTATCTCTGTAACCTCCTCCAGCCCCTACACCCCTCCCTATCTCTGTACCCTCCTCCAGCCCCTTCAACCATCCCTATCTCTGTAACCTCCTCCAACCCCTACACCCCTCCCTATCTCTGTAATCTCCTCCAGGCCCTACACCCCTTCCTATCTCTATAACCTCCTCCAGCCCCTACAACATTCCCTACTCTGTAACCTCCTCCAGCCCCTACACCCCTTCCCTATCTCTGTAACCACTTCCAGCACCTTCAACCATCCCTATCTCTGTAACCTCCTCCACTGCGTACATCCCTCCCTATCTCTGTAACCTCCTCCAGCCCCTACACCCCTCCCTATCTCTGTAACCTCCTCCAGCCCCTTCAACCATCCCTCTCTGTAACCTCCTCCAGCCCCTACACCCCTCCCTATCTCTGTAACCTCCTCCAGCCCCTACAACCCTCCCTATCTCTGTAACCTCCTCCAGCCCCTACACCCCTCCCTATCTCTGTAACCTCCTCCAGCCCCTACAACCCTCCCTATCTCTGTAACCTCCTCCAGCCCCTTCAACAATCCCTATCTCTGTAACCTCCTCCAGCCCCTACACCCATCCCTATCTCTCTAACCTCCTCCAGCCCCTACACCCCTCCCTATCTCTGTACCCTCCTCCAGCCCCTTCAACCATCCCTATCTCTGTAACCTCCTCCAACCCCTACACCCCTCCCTATCTCTGTACCCTCCTCCAGCCCCTACACCCCTTCCCTATCTCTGTAAACTCCTCCAGCCCCTACACCCCTCCCTATCTCTGTAACCTCCTCCAGCACCTACAACCCTCCCTATCTCTGTAACCTCCTCCAGCCCCTACACCCCTCCCTATCTCTGTAACCTCCTCCAGCCCCTTCAACAATCCCTATCTCTGTAACCTCCTCCAGCCCCTACACCCATCCCTATCTCTCTAACCTTCTCCAGCCCCTACACCCCTCCCTATCTCTGTACCCTCCTCCAGCCCCTTCAACCATCCCTATCTCTGTAACCTCCTCCAACCCCTACACCCCTCCCTATCTCTGTACCCTCCTCCAGCCCCTACACCCCTTCCCTATCTCTGTAAACTCCTCCAGCCCCTACACCCCTCCCTATCTCTGTAACCTCCTCCAGCCCCTACAACCCTCCCTATCTCTGTAACCTCCTCCAGCCCCTACACCCCTCCCTATCTCTGTAACCTCCTCCAGCCCCTACACCCCTCCCTATCTCTGTACCCTCCTCCGGCCCCTTCAACCATCCCTATCTCTGTAACCTCCTCCAACCCCTACACCCCTCCCTATCTCTGTAACCTCCTCCAGCCCCTACAACTCTCCCTTCTCTGTAACCTCCTCCAGCCCCTACACCCCTTCCCTATCTCTGTAACCTCCTCCAGCCCCTTCAACCATCCCTATCTCTGTAACCTCCTCCACTGCCTACATCCCTCCCTATCTCTGTAACCTCCTCCAGCCCCTACACCCCTCCCTATCTCTGTAACCTCCTCCAGCCCCTTCATCCATCCCTCTCTATAACCTCCTCCAGCTCCTACACCCCTCCCTATCTCTGTACCCTCCTCCAGCCCCTACACCCCTTCCCTATCTCTGTAAACTCCTCCAGCCCCTTCAACCCTCCCTATCTCTGTAACCTCCTCCAGCCCCTACACCCCTCCCTATCTCTGTAACCTCCTCCAGCCCCTACAACTCTCCCTATCTCTGTAACCTCCTCCAGCCCCTTCAACCATGCCTATCTCTGTAACCTACTCCAGCCCCTACACCCATCCCTATCTCTGTAACCTCCTCCAGCCCCTACACCCATCCCTATCTCTGTACCTCCTCCAGCCCCTACACTCCTTCCCTATCTCTGTAAACTCCTCCAGCCCCTACACCCCTCCCTATCTCTGTAACCTCCTCCAGCCCCTACAACCCTCCCTATCTCTGTAACCTCCTCCAGCCCCTAGACCCCTCCCTATCTCTGTAACCTCCTCCAGCCCCTACAACCCTCCCTATCTCTGTAACCTCCTCCAGCCCCTTCAACCATCCCTATCTCTGTAACCTCCTTGGGCCCTACACCCATCCCTATCTCTGTAACCTCCTCCAGCCCCTACACCACTCCCTATCTCTGTACCCTCCTCCAGCCCCTTCAACCATCCCTATCTCTGTAACCTCCTTCAGCCCCTACACCCATCCCTATCTCTGTAACCTCCTCCAGCCCCTACAACCCTCCCTATCTCTTTACCCTCCTCCAGCCCTTTCAACCATCCCTATCTCTGTAACCTCCTCCATCCCCTACACCCCTCCCTATCTCTGTACCCTCCTCCAGCCCCTACACCCCTTCCCTATCTCTGTAAACTCCTCCAGCCCCTACACCCCTCCCTATCTCTGTAACCTCCTCCAGCCCCTACAACCCTCCCTATCTCTGTAACCTCCTCCAGCCCCTACACCCCTCCCAATCTCTGTAACCTCCTCCAGCCCCTACAACACTCCCTTCTCTGTAACCACCTCCAGCCCCTACACCCCTTCCCTATCTCTGTAAACACCTCCAGCCCCTTCAACCATCCCTATCTCTGTAACCTCTTCCACTGCCTACACCCCTCCCTATCTCTGTAACCTCCTCCAGCCTCTACACCCCTTCCCTATCTGTGTAACCTCCTCCAGCCCCTACACCCCTCCCTATCTCTGTAACCGCCTCCAGCCCCTACAACCCTCCCTTATCTCTGTAACCTCCTCCAGCCTCTGCAACCCTCCCTATCTCTGTACCCTCCTCCAGCCCCTACAAGCCTCCCTATCTCTGTAACCTCCTCCAGCCCCTACAACCCTCCCTATCTCTGTAACCTCCTCCAGCCCCTTCAAACATCCCTATCTCTGTAACCTCCTCCAGCCCCTACACCCCTTCCCTATCTCTGTAACCTCCTCCAGCACCTTCAACCATCCCTATCTCTGTAACCTCCTCCACTGCCTACATCCCTCCCTATCTCTGTAACCTCCTCCAGCCCCTTCAACCATCCCTCTCTGTAACCTCCTCCAGCCCCTACACCCCTCCCTATCTCTATACCCTCCTCCAGCCCATTCAACCATCCCTATCTCTGTAACCTCCTCCAACCCCTACACCCCTCCCTATCTCTGTAACCTCCTCCAGCCCCTACAACACTCCCTTCTCTGTAACCTCCTCCAGCCCCTACACCCCTTCCCTATCTCTGTAACCTCCTCCAGCCCCTTCAACCATCCCTATCTCTGTAACCTCCTCCACTGCCTACATCCCTCCCTATCTCTGTAACCTCCTCCAGCCCCTACACCCCTCCCTATCTCTGTAACCTCCTCCAGCCCCTTCAACCATCCCTCTCTGTAACCTCCTCCAGCCCCTACACCCCTCCCTATCTCTGTACCCTCCTACAGCCCCTACACTCCTTCCCTTTCTCTGTAAACTCCTCCAGCACCTGCACCCCTCCCTATCTCTGTAACCTCCTCCAGCCCCTACAACCCTCCCTATCTCTGTAACCTCCTCCAGCCCCTACACCCCTCCCTATCTCTGTAACCTCCTCCAGCCCCTACAACTCTCCCTATCTCTGTAACCTCCTCCAGCCCCTTCAACCATCCCTATCTCTGTAACCTACTCCAGCCCCTACACCCATCCCTATCTCTGTAACCTCCTCCAGCCCCTACACCCCTCCCTATCTCTGTACCCTCCTCCAGACCCTACAAGCCTCCCTATCTCTGTAACCTCCTCCAGCCCCTTCAGCCATCCCTATCTCTGTAACCTCCTCCAGCCCCTACACCCCTCCCTATCTCTGTAATCTTCTCCAGCCCCTACAACCCTCCCTATCTCTGTAACCTCCTCCAGCCCCTTCAAACATCCCTATCTCTGTAACCTCCTCCAGCCCCTACACCCCTCCCTATCTCTGTAACCTCCTCCAGCCCCTACACCCCTCCCTATCTCTGTACCCTCCTCCAGCCCCTTCAACCATCCCTATCTCTGTAACCTCCTCCAACCCCTACACCCCTCCCTATCTCTGTAATCTCCTCCAGGCCCTACACCCCTTCCTATCTCTATAACCTCCTCCAGCCCCTTCAACCATCCCTATCTCTGTAACCTCCTCCAGCCCCTACACCCCTCCCTATCTCTGTAACCTCCTCCAGCCCCTTCAAATATCCCTCTCTGTAACCTCCTCCAGCCCCTACACCCCTCCCTATCTCTGTAACCTCCTCCAGCCCCTACAACCCTCCCTATCTCTGTAACCTCATCCAACCCCTACACCCCTCCCTATCTCTGTACCTCCTCCAGCCCCTACACCCCTTCCCTATCTCTGTAAACTCCTCCAGCCCCTACACCCCTCCCTATCTCTGTAACCTCCTCCAGCCCCTACAACCCTCCCTATCTCTGTAACCTCCTCCAGCCCCTACACCCCTCCCTATCTCTGTACCCTCCTCCAGCCCCTACAAGCCTCCCTATCTCTGTAACCTCCTCCAGCCCCTTCAGCCATCCCTATCTCTGTAACCTCCTCCAGCCCCTACACCCCTCCCTATCTCTGTAACCTCCTCCAGCCCCTACAACCCTCCCTATCTCTGTAACCTCCTCCAGCCCCTTCAAACATCCCTATCTCTGTAACCTCCTCCAGCCCCTACACCCCTCCCTATCTCTGTAACCTCCTCCAGCCCCTACTCCCCTCCCTATCTCTGTACCCTCCTCCAGCCCCTTCAACCATCCCTATCTCTGTAACCTCCTCCAGCCCCAACACCCCTTCCCTATCTCTGTAAACTCCTCCAGCCCCTACACCCCTCCCTATCTCTGTAACCTCCTCCAGCCCCTACAACCCTCCCTATCTCTGTAACCTCCTCCAGCCCCTACACCCCTCCCTATCTCTGTAACCTCCTCCAGCCCCTACAACCCTCCCTATCTCTGTAACCTCCTCCAGCCCCTTCAACAATCCCTATCTCTGTAACCTCCTCCAGCCCCTACACCCATCCCTATCTCTGTAACCTCCTCCAGCCCCTACACCCCTCCCTATCTCTGTACCCTCCTCCAGCCCCTTCAACCATCCCTATCTCTGTAACCTCCTCCAACCCCTACAACCCTCCCTATCTCTGTAACCTCCTCCAGCCCCTACACCCCTCCCTATCTCTGTAACCTCCTCCAGCCCCTACAACTCTCCCTATCTCTGTAACCTCCTCCAGCCCCTTCAACCATCCCTATCTCTGTAACCTCCTCCAACCCCTACACCCATCCCTATCTCTGTAACCTCCTCCAGCCCCTACACCCCTCCCTATCTCTGTACCCTCCTCCAGCCCCTACAAGCCTCCCTATCTCTGTAACCTCCTCCAGCCCCTTCAAACATCCCTATCTCTGTAACCTCCTCCAGCCCCTACACCCCTCCCTATCTCTGTAACCTCCTCCAGCCCCTACACCCCTCCCTATCTCTGTACCCTCCTCCAGCCCCTTCAACTATCCCTATCTCTGTAACCTCCTCCAACCCCTACACCCCTCCCTATCTCTATAACCTCCTCCAGCCCCTACAATACTCCCTTCTCTGTAACCTCTTCCAGCCCCTTCAACCATCCCTATCTCTGTAACCTCCTCCACTGCCTGCATCCCTCCCTATCTCTGTAACCTCCTCCAGCCCCTACAACCCTCCCTATCTCTGTAACCTCCTCCAGCCCCTTCACCCATCCCTCTCTGTAACCTCCTCCAGCCCCTACACCCCTCCCTATCTCTGTACCCTCCTCCAGCCCCTACACCCCTTCCCTATCTCTGTAAACTCCTCCAGCCCCTACACCCCTCCCTATCTCTGTAACCTCCTCCAGCCCCGACACCCATCCCTATCTCTGTAACCTCCTCCAGCCCCTACACCCCTCCCTATCTCTGTACCCTCCTCCAGCCCCTTCAACCATCCCTATCTCTGTAACCTCCTCCAGCCCCTACAACTCTCCCTATCTCTGTAACCTCCTCCAGCCCCTTCAACCATCCCTATCTCTGTAACCTACTCCAGCCCCTACACCCATCCCTATCTCTGTAACCTCCTCCAGCCCCTACACCCCTCCCTATCTCTGTACCCTCCTCCAGCCCCTACAAGCCTCCCTATCTCTGTAACCTCCTCCAGCCCCTTCAGCCATCCCTATCTCTGTAACCTCCTCCAGCCCCTACAGCCCTCCCTATCTCTGTGACCTCCTCCAGCCCCTACACCCCTCCCTATCTCTGTAACCTCCTCCAGCCCCTTCAAACATCCCTATCTCTGTAACGTCCTCCAGCCCCTACACCCTTCTCTATCTCTGTAACCTCCTCCAGCCCCTACACCCCTCCCTATCTCTGTACCCTCCTCCAGCCCCTTCAACCATCCCTATCTCTGTAACCTCCTCCAACCCCTACACCCCTCCCTATCTCTGTAATCTCCTCCAGGCCCTACACCCCTTCCTATCTCTATAACCTCCTCCAGCCCCTACAACATTCCCTTCTCTGTAACCTCCTCCAGCCCCTACACACCTTCCCTATCTCTGTAACCACTTCCAGCACCTTCAACCATCCCTATCTCTGTAACCTCCTCCACTGCCTACATCCCTCCCTATCTCTGTAACCTCCTCCAGCCCCTACACCCCTCCCTATCTCTGTAACCTCCACCAGCCCCTTCAACCATCCCTCTCTGTAACCTCCTCCAGCCCCTACACCCCTCCCTATCTCTGTAACCTCCTCCAGCCCCTACAACCCTCCCTATCTCTGTAACCTCCTCCAGCCCCTACACCCCTCCCTATCTCTGTAACCTCCTCCAGCCCCTACAACCCTCCCTATCTCTGTAACCTCCTCCAGCCCCTTCAACAATCCCTATCTCTGTAACCTCCTCCAGCCCCTACACCCATCCCTATCTCTCTAACCTCCTCCAGCCCCTACACCCCTCCCTATCTCTGTACCCTCCTCCAGCCCCTTCAACCATCCCTATCTCTGTAACCTCCTCCAACCCCTACACCCCTCCCTATCTCTGTACCCTCCTCCAGCCCCTACACCCCTTCCCTATCTCTGTAAACTCCTCCAGCCCCTACACCCCTCCCTATCTCTGTAACCTCCTCCAGCCCCTACAACCCTCCCTATCTCTGTAACCTCCTCCAGCCCCTACACCCCTCCCTATCTCTGTAACCTCCTCCAGCCCCTTCAACAATCCCTATCTCTGTAACCTCCTCCAGCCCCTACACCCATCCCTATCTCTCTAACCTTCTCCAGCCCCTACACCCCTCCCTATCTCTGTACCCTCCTCCAGCCCCTTCAACCATCCCTATCTCTGTAACCTCCTCCAACCCCTACACCCCTCCCTATCTCTGTACCCTCCTCCAGCCCCTACACCCCTTCCCTATCTCTGTAAACTCCTCCAGCCCCTACACCCCTCCCTATCTCTGTAACCTCCTCCAGCCCCTACAACCCTCCCTATCTCTGTAACCTCCTCCAGCCCCTACACCCCTCCCTATCTCTGTAACCTCCTCCAGCCCCTACACCCCTCCCTATCTCTGTACCCTCCTCCGGCCCCTTCAACCATCCCTATCTCTGTAACCTCCTCCAACCCCTACACCCCTCCCTATCTCTGTAACCTCCTCCAGCCCCTACAACTCTCCCTTCTCTGTAACCTCCTCCAGCCCCTACACCCCTTCCCTATCTCTGTAACCTCCTCCAGCCCCTTCAACCATCCCTATCTCTGTAACCTCCTCCACTGCCTACATCCCTCCCTATCTCTGTAACCTCCTCCAGCCCCTACACCCCTCCCTATCTCTGTAACCTCCTCCAGCCCCTTCATCCATCCCTCTCTATAACCTCCTCCAGCCCCTACACCCCTCCCTATCTCTGTACCCTCCTCCAGCCCCTACACCCCTTCCCTATCTCTGTAAACTCCTCCAGCCCCTTCAACCCTCCCTATCTCTAGTAACCTCCTCCAGCCCCTACACCCCTCCCTATCTCTGTAACCTCCTCCAGCCCCTACAACTCTCCCTATCTCTGTAACCTCCTCCAGCCCCTTCAACCATGCCTATCTCTGTAACCTACTCCAGCCCCTACACCCATCCCTATCTCTGTAACCTCCTCCAGCCCCTACACCCATCCCTATCTCTGTACCTCCTCCAGCCCCTACACTCCTTCCCTATCTCTGTAAACTCCTCCAGCCCCTACACCCCTCCCTATCTCTGTAACCTCCTCCAGCCCCTACAACCCTCCCTATCTCTGTAACCTCCTCCAGCCCCTACACCCCTCCCTATCTCTGTAACCTCCTCCAGCCCCTACAACCCTCCCTATCTCTGTAACCTCCTCCAGCCCCTTCAACCATCCCTATCTCTGTAACCTCCTTGGGCCCTACACCCATCCCTATCTCTGTAACCTCCTCCAGCCCCTACACCACTCCCTATCTCTGTACCCTCCTCCAGCCCCTTCAACCATCCCTATCTCTGTAACCTCCTTCAGCCCCTACACCCATCCCTATCTCTGTAACCTCCTCCAGCCCCTACAACCCTCCCTATCTCTTTACCCTCCTCCAGCCCCTTCAACCATCCCTATCTCTGTAACCTCCTCCAACCCCTACACCCCTCCCTATCTCTGTACCCTCCTCCAGCCCCTGCACCCCTTCCCTATCTCTGTAAACTCCTCCAGCCCCTACACCCCTCCCTATCTCTGTAACCTCCTCCAGCCCCTACAACCCTCCCTATCTCTGTAACCTCCTCCAGCCCCTACACCCCTCCCAATCTCTGTAACCTCCTCCAGCCCCTACAACACTCCCTTCTCTGTAACCACCTCCAGCCCCTACACCCCTTCCCTATCTCTGTAAACATCTCCAGCCCCTTCAACCATCCCTATCTCTGTAACCTCTTCCACTGCCTACACCCCTCCCTATCTCTGTAACCTCCTCCAGCCTCTACACCCCTTCCCTATCTGTGTAACCTCCTCCAGCCCCTACACCCCTCCCTATCTCTGTAACCGCCTCCAGCCCCTACAACCCTCCCTTATCTCTGTAACCTCCTCCAGCCTCTGCAACCCTCCCTATCTCTGTACCCTCCTCCAGCCCCTACAAGCCTCCCTATCTCTGTAACCTCCTCCAGCCCCTACAACCCTCCCTATCTCTGTAACCTCCTCCAGCCCCTTCAAACATCCCTATCTCTGTAACCTCCTCCAGCCCCTACACCCCTTCCCTATCTCTGTAACCTCCTCCAGCACCTTCAACCATCCCTATCTCTGTAACCTCCTCCACTGCCTACATCCCTCCCTATCTCTGTAACCTCCTCTAGCCCCTTCAACCATCCCTCTCTGTAACCT
This sequence comes from Carcharodon carcharias, assembly GCF_017639515.1. Taxonomy (NCBI): domain Eukaryota; kingdom Metazoa; phylum Chordata; class Chondrichthyes; order Lamniformes; family Lamnidae; genus Carcharodon; species Carcharodon carcharias. Next base: position 5,637,365 of record NC_054501.1, on the reverse strand, counting down.
CCTCCAGCCCCTACACCCCTCCCTATCTCTATACCCTCCTCCAGCCCATTCAACCATCCCTATCTCTGTAACCTCCTCCAACCCCTACACCCCTCCCTATCTCTGTAACCTCCTCCAGCCCCTACAACACTCCCTTCTCTGTAACCTCCTCCAGCCCCTACACCCCTTCCCTATCTCTGTAACCTCCTCCAGCCCCTTCAACCATCCCTATCTCTGTAACCTCCTCCACTGCCTACATCCCTCCCTATCTCTGTAACCTCCTCCAGCCCCTACACCCCTCCCTATCTCTGTAACCTCCTCCAGCCCCTTCAACCATCCCTCTCTGTAACCTCCTCCAGCCCCTACACCCCTCCCTATCTCTGTACCCTCCTACAGCCCCTACACTCCTTCCCTATCTCTGTAAACTCCTCCAGCACCTGCACCCCTCCCTATCTCTGTAACCTCCTCCAGCCCCTACAACCCTCCCTATCTCTGTAACCTCCTCCAGCCCCTACACCCCTCCCTATCTCTGTAACCTCCTCCAGCCCCTACAACTCTCCCTATCTCTGTAACCTCCTCCAGCCCCTTCAACCATCCCTATCTCTGTAACCTACTCCAGCCCCTACACCCATCCCTATCTCTGTAACCTCCTCCAGCCCCTACACCCCTCCCTATCTCTGTACCCTCCTCCAGACCCTACAAGCCTCCCTATCTCTGTAACCTCCTCCAGCCCCTTCAGCCATCCCTATCTCTGTAACCTCCTCCAGCCCCTACACCCCTCCCTATCTCTGTAATCTCCTCCAGCCCCTACAACCCTCCCTATCTCTGTAACCTCCTCCAGCCCCTTCAAACATCCCTATCTCTGTAACCTCCTCCAGCCCCTACACCCCTCCCTATCTCTGTAACCTCCTCCAGCCCCTACACCCCTCCCTATCTCTGTACCCTCCTCCAGCCCCTTCAACCATCCCTATCTCTGTAACCTCCTCCAACCCCTACACCCCTCCCTATCTCTGTAATCTCCTCCAGGCCCTACACCCCTTCCTATCTCTATAACCTCCTCCAGCCCCTTCAACCATCCCTATCTCTGTAACCTCCTCCAGCCCCTACACCCCTCCCTATCTCTGTAACCTCCTCCAGCCCCTTCAAATATCCCTCTCTGTAACCTCCTCCAGCCCCTACACCCCTCCCTATCTCTGTAACCTCCTCCAGCCCCTACAACCCTCCCTATCTCTGTAACCTCCTCCAACCCCTACACCCCTCCCTATCTCTGTACCTCCTCCAGCCCCTACACCCCTTCCCTATCTCTGTAAACTCCTCCAGCCCCTACACCCCTCCCTATCTCTGTAACCTCCTCCAGCCCCTACAACCCTCCCTATCTCTGTAACCTCCTCCAGCCCCTACACCCCTCCCTATCTCTGTACCCTCCTCCAGCCCCTACAAGCCTCCCTATCTCTGTAACCTCCTCCAGCCCCTTCAGCCATCCCTATCTCTGTAACCTCCTCCAGCCCCTACACCCCTCCCTATCTCTGTAACCTCCTCCAGCCCCTACAACCCTCCCTATCTCTGTAACCTCCTCCAGCCCCTTCAAACATCCCTATCTCTGTAACCTCCTCCAGCCCCTACACCCCTCCCTATCTCTGTAACCTCCTCCAGCCCCTACACCCCTCCCTATCTCTGTACCCTCCTCCAGCCCCTTCAACCATCCCTATCTCTGTAACCTCCTCCAGCCCCAACACCCCTTCCCTATCTCTGTAAACTCCTCCAGCCCCTACACCCCTCCCTATCTCTGTAACCTCCTCCAGCCCCTACAACCCTCCCTATCTCTGTAACCTCCTCCAGCCCCTACACCCCTCCCTATCTCTGTAACCTCCTCCAGCCCCTACAACCCTCCCTATCTCTGTAACCTCCTCCAGCCCCTTCAACAATCCCTATCTCTGTAACCTCCTCCAGCCCCTACACCCATCCCTATCTCTGTAACCTCCTCCAGCCCCTACACCCCTCCCTATCTCTGTACCCTCCTCCAGCCCCTTCAACCATCCCTATCTCTGTAACCTCCTCCAACCCCTACACCCCTCCCTATCTCTGTACCCTCCTCCAGCCGCTCCACCCCTTCCCTATCTCTGTAAACTCCTCCAAACCCTACACCCCTCCCTATCTCTGTAATCTCCTCCAGGCCCTACACCCCTTCCTATCTCTATAACCTCCTCCAGCCCCTACAACATTCCCTTCTCTGTAACCTCCTCCAGCCCCTACACCCCTTCCCTATCTCTGTAACCACCTCCAGCACCTTCAACAATCCCTATCTCTGTAACCTCCTCCACTGCCTACATCCCTCCCTATCTCTGTAACCTCCTCCAGCCCCTACACCCCTCCCTATCTCTGTAACCTCCTCCAGCCCCTTCAACCATCCCTCTCTGTAACCTCCTCCAGCCCCTACACCCCTCCCTATCTCTGTAACCTCCTCCAGCCCCTACAACCCTCCCTATCTCTGTAACCTCCTCCAACCCCTACACCCCTCCCTATCTCTGTACCTCCTCCAGCCCCTACACCCCTTCCCTATCTCTGTAAACTCCTCCAGCCCCTACACCCCTCCCTATCTTTGTAACCTCCTCCAGCCCCTACAACCCTCCCTATCTCTGTAACCTCCTCCAGCCCCTACACCCCTCCCTATCTCTGTAACCTGCTCCAGCCCCTACAACCCTCCCTATCTCTGTAACCTCCTCCAGGCCCTTCAACAATCCCTATCTCTGTAACCTCCTCCAGCCCCTACACCCCTCCCTATCTTTGTAACCTCCTCCAGCCCCTACACCCCTCCCTATCTCTGTACCCTCCTCCAGCCCCTTCAACCATCCCTATCTCTGTAACCTCCTCCAACCCCTACACCCTCCCTATCTCTGTACCCTCCTCCAGCCCCTACACCCCTTCCCTATCTCTGTAAACTCCTCCAGCCCCTACACCCCTCCCTATCTCTGTAACCTCCTCCAGCCCTTACAACCCTCCCTATCTCTGTAACCTCTTCCAGCCCCTACACCCCTCCCTATCTCTGTAACCTCCTCCAGCCCCTACACCCCTCCCTATCTCTGTACCCTCCTCCAGCCCCTTCAACCATCCCTATCTCTGTAACCTCCTCCAACCCCTACACCCCTCCCTATCTCTATAACCTCCTCCAGCCCCTACAATACTCCCTTCTCTGTAACCTCTTCCAGCCCCTACACCCCTTCCCTAGCTCTGTAACCACCTCCAGCCCCTTCAACCATCCCTATCTCTGTAACCTCCTCCACTGCCTACATCCCTCCCTATCTCTGTAACCTCCTCCAGCCCCTACAACCCTCCCTATCTCTGTAACCTCCTCCAGCCCCTTCAACCATCCCTCTCTGTAACCTCCTCCAGCCCCTACACCCCTCCCTATCTCTGTACCCTCCTCCAGCCCCTACACCCCTTCCCTATCTCTGTAAACTCCTCCAGCCCCTACACCCCTCCCTATCTCTGTAACCTCCTCCAGCCCCTACAACCCTCCCTATCTCTGTAACCTCCTCCAGCCCCTACACCCCTCCCTATCTCTGTAACCTCCTCCAGCCCCTACAACTCTCCCTATCTCTGTAACCTCCTCCAGCCCCTTCAACCATCCCTATCTCTGTAACCTCCTCCAGCCCCTACACCCATCCCTATCTCTGTAACCTCCTCCAGCCCCTACACCCCTCCCTATCTCTGTACCCTCCTCCAGCCCCTACAAGCCTCCCTATCTCTGTAACCTCCTCCAGCCCCTTCAAACATCCCTATCTCTGTAACCTCCTCCAGCCCCTACACCCCTCCCTATCTCTGTAACCTCCTCCAGCCCCTACACCCCTCCCTATCTCTGTACCCTCCTCCAGCCCCTTCAACTATCCCTATCTCTGTAACCTCCTCCAACCCCTACACCCCTCCCTATCTCTATAACCTCCTCCAGCCCCTACAATACTCCCTTCTCTGTAACCTCTTCCAGCCCCTTCAACCATCCCTATCTCTGTAACCTCCTCCACTGCCTGCATCCCTCCCTATCTCTGTAACCTCCTCCAGCCCCTACAACCCTCCCTATCTCTGTAACCTCCTCCAGCCCCTTCACCCATCCCTCTCTGTAACCTCCTCCAGCCCCTACACCCCTCCTATCTCTGTACCCTCCTCCAGCCCCTACACCCCTTCCCTATCTCTGTAAACTCCTCCAGCCCCTACACCCCTCCCTATCTCTGTAACCTCCTCCAGCCCCTACAACCCTCCCTATCTCTGTAACCTCCTCCAGCCCCTACACCCCTCCCTATCTCTGTAACCTCCTCCAGCCCCTACAACTCTCCCTATCTCTGTACCCTCCTCCAGCCCCTACAAGCCTCCCTATCTCTGTAACCTCCTCCAGCCCCTTCAGCCATCCCTATCTCGGTAACCTCCTCCAGCCCCTACACCCCTCCCTATCTCTGTAACCTCCTCCAGCCCCTACAACCCTCCCTATCTCTGTAACCTCCTCCAGCCCCTTCAAACATCCCTATCTCTGTAACCTCCTCCAGCCCCTACACCCCTCCCTATCTCTGTAACCTCCTCCAGCCCCTACACCCCTCCCTGTCTCTGTACCCTCCTCCAGCCCCTTCAACCATCCCTCTCTCTGTAACCTCCTCCAACTCCGACACCCCTCCCTATCTCTGTAATCTCCTCCAGGCCCTACAACATTCCCTTCTCTGTACCCTCCTCCAGCCCCTTCAACCATCCCTCTCTCTGTAACCTACTCCAACTCCGACACCCCTCCCTATCTCTGTAACCTCCTCCAGCCCCTACAACATTCCCTTCTCTGTAACCTCCTCCAGCCCCTACACCCCTTCCCTATCTCTGTAACCTCCTCCAGCACCTTCAACCATCCCT